>NC_082655.1:51159119-51462150 GCF_028023285.1 Balaenoptera ricei
GATGGTTGGAGATGCCTATTATACATGTCACAGTGGAAAATATAATCATCCAGAATTAGTTCTTTGGAAATCAAAGTATATGGCTTAGAAGAGCTGTTCTGTGAGGATAGCAATATAATCATGACTTGCTGAACCTCATTTCCAACTTTCCCTCTACCCAAGAGCACCTGCTCAAATTTATATTTGAGACTCAAATGTTCAATTGAGAGCTCTAGGATTTGGGGAAAAAATACCATTCCCTGTGTTTCTAGGCATGAGCCAAGGAAAGTACAGAGGAAAATGATACACATGTCTGTTCATTGAGCGTAGTTTCTTCTCACTACAACACTTCACAGATTTCTGGTGAGCCTATGGGGACATTACTCCTAAAGAAAATTGATTCTGATTCATGTAGTTGAAAAGGACTACCCATAGGTAATTACTGACAGATCTCTCCTCCTCACACCTCAGTGATAGAATAAGTTTACTAGCTCATTTGCTACAGACCAAAATCATTAAAATTGTCCAGGTCATCCTTAAAGTTATGATTTGGCTTTGTCAAGAAATCCTGACTTTTAATGATGCTGTAGAAATACCAAATCATGGATGACTAATGATGAATTATAGCATACTTCAAGAGACTCAGTAAACTGAGGGGAAAAAAAAGATCAAGATGAGTAATTAGAATTGTTGGCTCCTAGCATGGTAATCCAATGAAAGAATCAAAAGATAATTTAAGTATTAAGAATCTCAGGGAATCAAGGGGGGGGGGGAACTTTCTGAATCAAAAAGTATGATTTCCAAATTTTTAAATTTAGAAGAATTCTACTTCCAGCAATTTGGCAGGTATGAAGGGCTTGAAAGCACAGCCATAACACCACCTAAAAATGCTGAAGACAGTTAAATGTATAAATAAACTTGCAAAAAGAGAAAGCAAGGTATTGATAAAAAATTGAAATTATAATGGGGTAATTACAGTTCAGGCATACAACAATGGAGTCAGTTGTCCATTGAGGATCTGGTCTCAGACATATCTGAGCACCACTGAGAACTTAAACTTCCTTTGAAATGTACCAGACCCAAGGACACCAACAGCCGTATTCAGAACAACACCCACCAGCTGCAGCCTTATGGTCTCAAGTTCTCCCTTTGTAACTGTGCAACCATTTTAGACCCCAACAAATCCTTATTTAACAAGGACCCTTACTTCTCGCAAGTTTCTATTATAATTCTTGATAAACAATTCATGTAATTAACTGTAACCTTGTATTTTTTTGTTGTTTGTTTCTGTTTATAAGCCTCCCCCATTATGTAGGTCAGGGAAATACAATTCAATTGCTCTTGAATATGTGTCTCCCAGGCTGCTGTATCAAGTCCCATTTTAGGTGTATATTAACTCAGGCAAGGTTTGTCACATGGCGTTAAAGACTTTGTGACTTTTTAAAATCATTTAACACCAACATACCTGCCAAATCCCTGCTTCGTTCTCTAGCTTACATAGTGGTTGACTAATTGGTTAACATGGGCTCTAAACTTTCTTTTTCTGTATTGCCTTTTTAAATACCACAAATTACATTCATGTAAAATGCTTTTGAAAACACAACTCACTCCCATTCCAAATTGAATAAGAAATCTCTGAAAATGTTCCCATAAAAAGTAGAATGATTTAAAACAAATAAAATATAATAATGCACAAAATAATTTTAATTTCCATACTATTCTGGCAATTTTAGCTGACAAAATTTAATCTTTGTAATATTATAATATTTATTTAAATTGTGTTTTACAGATATCAATGGTGTTTAAATATTTCCCGTCTGTAAGATCAAATACATATGAACCCAAGATAAGAATTTCCTTAATGTTTTCAATATCCAAATTCAAATTAGAAAGCTCAACTCATAAAACTTATGCCTTAACTGACTCTCTGGCCAAAGTCCCATCTTAAAATGGTTGGAAACCAAGATAGAAAATTCAGAAACTCTTGGATGACAGGTCTTTGAACCTCTTTGTGAACACTGGCCTTGGCCTTAGGTAGGAGAAAACACAACATGGATGCATGAGTATAATGTAGGAAACACATTTTTGAACTTCTTGTCATGTCTTTCCCCTACCGATCGCCTTGAGACAACAAAAGGTACTCAAAGCTCTTGCTCAAATGTCCTCAGGAACAAAATTAGGACAACACAGAAACTCTGTGCTTGAGAGGACTGGAGGAAAACAGATTGTGACTAACTTAATTTCAGTGATTGCTTCCCCCTTCTTGCCCTCTAAATGCCCATGACTGATGAATTAATATGTAGGGTTATATTCTTCTAATACTGAGGTTAGGGGGTATTATGAATACGATGTTAGAAAGCATGAAGCCCTCACCCGTGGACTTGTTTGGTAGGGTTAAAAGCAACTGACTGTGACTTTCTGGAGCCAAGGACACTTGAACATCCATTGCCTATCCCCTGAACTCTTTGGGGCTAACTTGGACCAACCTTCACTATTCCACAGTCCTTTCAAAGGAGCTGATACCCTGAGGAGAAATATGAGCTCAAAGACTCAATAAACAAGATCTCTGAAGAGCACAATTTTATCAAAACAATGCACACTAAAGATTTATAGATTCTGTCAGAGATATAAATATTAAAGCATAAATTTTAAACTTAAGAATTTTAAATTAGCTTTAAAGACATACTAAAAGAGATAATAGAAGATATTAACCAATATAAAATATGAATGAGAAACCACAAATAAAATTGAAATACTAGATATAAAAAGTATAGTAGTTGAAATACTGTTGGTTTGAAATTTCAGGAGCTTTCCGGGTGAAATCTGAAACTAGCCCTTTATGCGGAAGGCAAGAAGAGATAGAAGAAAGAGGCAGGCCATTGTAGTTTGTAGGTGGCAGGCTTAATAATCAAAGGAACTTACTTATGAGGCTTGCCTTTGTTGACTGTAAATCAGTATAACTCATAACCTGCCCATCAGAATCTTAAAAGTTTACACAGAGACCTTAACAGGGTTCAGTTAGGTATATTGCCTAGATGGTCTCAACAACATATTACTCTCTCAAGCCTGCACCCTTGAAAACAGCACTGACTGTGGGAACAGTGGGCTGAACATACATTCCAAGGACACAGAATGGGGGTGAGAAAATTCTGATTGCCCAGGTCCAGCTCAGACAGAGGTCTACTGGCAACACTTAAAATATAGACTATTCAGGAATAAATGAATAAAATTTGTACAAGACCTTATCCTGAAAAATATTAAACATTATTGGAGACTGTAAAGATCTTAATAAATAGAGAAATATATCATATTTATGGATTAGACGACTCAATATTATTAAGATGTCAAATCTCTTGATTTTGATAGTTTCAGTGTAATTCCAATTAAAGTCTATATCAGCTTATTTGTAGAAATTTACAAACTGATTCACACTTTTAGCAATTTATCATAAAGTTAAACATATATCTACTCTGTGATCCAGCAATTCTACCCTTGGGCCTTTGTCCAAGAGAAAATAAAACGTATCTCCACAAATGAATTTAAAATACATTTATTGCAGCTTTATCCCCAAATAACCAAAGTTTCAAATGTTGCTTATCTATTTATTGTCTCCTGGCTTCAAATTCACCCTTTTAGACTAATCTGTGAAAAAGGATCTGGGTCCTTTAAATTTTGTTTGTTCCAGCTAGCACTGAAGTTTGCTCAACAGAATGCACTGGAGAGATATTGCAGAAGAAAAAAACAGTTTTAATTCCTAGTTCCAGTGGATTTACTCAGTTGACCAGTGCTGTGTGTGTGGTTTCTCCAGTGCACAGCTCAGGAATCACTCATAAGCCAGCAGTGCTCAGCTTCCCCCAGAACCCACCTTGGATAGCTTTGTAGCAGAGTAACACTGGTGACATACCTCCCTGTGAACAGCCTTCTTCAGAATCCTAGACATCAGATTTCCAGTAAGTTTTGTAAGATATATTTCTAGCAAGTTCAAGTGGTTGGCATTATGGCTTTCCTGTCATTATGTAATGTATGGCCACGCCTTCTCCAACAAGGTCTGGATATAAACCCAAGGGTAGTATCTTCCTTGGGCACTCTGTCACAACCCTTAGGGGTTCCTTGTAACTGTTCCTTGTAACTGTTGTTCTGTACAACTGTATAACTTGTACAAGGAACAAGGCTGTTCCTTGTAACTGTTGCTTCTATATTCTTTACATTTTCCTTTACTTCTTACTAGTCAATCCTTTGCTAGTCTAATTTTCTCTTAAAGTTAATCATTTTTTTTAGTTTTATTGAATATAATTGACATACAATATAATTGACATACAACACTGTGTAAGCTTAAATTGTACAGCATAACAAATTGACTCTATATATATATATATATATATATATATATATATATATATATAGTAAAATGATTACCACAATGAGTTTAGTTAACATCCGTTATGAAGAATTAATCATTCTTAACATTAAATATTCTCTGTTCAAATTACTATGTGGTTTCTATCTCTTTATTGAACCCAGATTATTTCAGTCCATCAATAGGAGAATGGATAAACAAATTATAGTTTATTGATATAATTGACTACTACTCCATAATAAATGTGACAAACAGCAAATATAAATGCAAATACATTATGTCAAAAAAAATAAGCCATATACAAAATAGGACATACTGCATAATTCCATTTATATAATGTTCTATACAGACAAGACTTATTTATTACTACAGAAATCAAAATACTAATTGTACTTGAGTGCACTGGATTGGCTGGACAGAGGCATAAAGGAACTCTTTGAGGTGATGAAATTATTTTGTATTGTTGTTGTAAGTATGGTTTACATGGGATATATATTTGCCAAAACTCACCAAACTGAAATCAAAATATGTGCATTTTACTTAATTAAAAAAGTACTTTCAAGAAAATCTATAGACAATTTTAGCAATAATGTGACAGTTTACAATTGTGACTGGATATAAGACCAATATCCAAAAGTCAGTTATGACTAAACATTAGAAAAAATAAATAAATAACTTAAAGGAAAAACTCAATTTACCATAGCATCTCAGAAAAGGAAAAAATCTAACAAAGATGTACAGTATCTCTACAGTGAAATGTGTAAACTTCATTAACAGCTACTTTACATAAACTAAATAAAGTAAATTCTGTTTATGCATAGGAACACAATATTTCAGTGATATCAATTTTCCCTAAATTGTTACTTGAATCCAAGGGAAATCTAAATAAAATCTAAAAGGTTTCATATAAAATTTTATGTGGAAGAATATATTTTTCCAAAATTACATTGCAATATTTATATTTCCATATGCTTTACAGAACCTTCCACTCCCTCATCAGATTATGAAGCTTATTTCCTCTCCCCTTAAAAGCTGGTAGGCTTTTATGTTTGTTTCAATAAATAGAATGCAACATAAGTGATAGTGCATTTTTTTCTGAGTCTAAGTGATAAAAGACAATATAGATTCACTCTGGCAATATAGCTTCACTTTCTCTCTCTCTCTCTCTGTCAAGACACTTTTCCTGGGAACCTATCAACCATGTAATGAGAAAGCTTAGGCCACATAGAGAGGCCACGTATAGTATTCTCATTGACAGCATAGCCAAAGTTCCAGTCAACAGTTAAAAAATAACCTGCAAGACATATGAATGAACAAGCCTTCAGATAATTCCAGATTCAGTTTTCATGCTATATTAGGTGACACCAATGAGCTGAGAAGAGCTGTTACTCTATAACATTATAGAGTAATGTTATTATTACTCTATAATAATAGCTGTTATTCAAGTTATTCATGAATTTATGAATAGCTGTGGAGTAACAGCTATTCATAAATTCATGAGCAAAATAAATAACATTTTTGTTTTAAGCTTCTAACTATTGGAGTGGTTTGTTATGCAGCAAATTATGAGAATATTTCATAAGAACAAAGTTCCAAGAAAACCCAAGACACTTAAGAGCAGTGGTGCACTTGCCCTATTGGTTATTGGGATTTGTAATAAATATATAACAACTAAGAGTATTGTATTTGTTCAGCATTAGTAAAATGGAGTATAATAGAGAGCCCAGAAACAGACCAATGCAACTTTAGTAGAAGACAGATTAGCATGTCAAATTAAAGGAAAAGGAGGAATTGTTCAATAAATTGATATGGAATAAACAGTTAAGCAAATGCAAAAGGATAAATTTAGATTCCTATCTCATACCAAATACAAACACAACTTCAGATAGATTAAGGACTTAAACATCAAATAAATAAATAAATAAACTTCAAAATGCTTAGTAGAAAATAAAGGTGAAAATTTTTTTAGATCTTGGGGTAGGAAAAGTCTTTATAAAAATGTAAAATGGAGAGACCTTCAAGATGGCAGAGGAGTAAGACATGGTGATCACCTTCCCCCCAACAAATACATCTACATATGGAACAACACCTACAGAACACCTACTGAAAGCTGACAGAACACCACAGACTTCCAAAAAGTCAAGAAAATCCTCATGTACCCAGGTAGGGCAAAAGAAAAGAGAAAAAAAAAAAAAAAAAAGACAAAAGAATAAGGATGGGACATGTGCCTCTGGGAGGGAGCTGTGAAGGAGGAAATGTTTCCACACACTAGGAAGCACTGGCAGAAGTGGAGGGGGAGCTTCAGAGCCACAGAGGAGAGCACAGCAACAAGGGGTGCAGAGAACAAAGCAAAGCAGAGAGATCCCCACACAGAGGATCAGTGCCGACGAGCACACACAAGCCTGAGACACTTGTCTGCTTACCCACCAGGGTCAGAGTGGGGGGCTGGGATCTGAGGCACGGGCTTCAGGGGTGACATCCCAGGGAGAGGACTGGGGATAGCAATGTGAAGACAGCCTGAATGGGGCTAGTGTGCCACAGCTAGCTGGGAGGGATTATGGGAAAAAATCTGGACCTGCCAGAGAGGCAAGACACCATCGTTTCAGGGTGTACAAGGAGAGGGGCTTCCTGCTCCAAGTGCCACAGATGGCAGAGCAATGCCTAAGTGAGCTCCAGAGATGGGCATGAGCTATGGCTATCATCTCGGACCTCAGAGGCAGGCATAGACCACTACTGCCCTTGCCACTGCCACCAAGGATCCTGTATGCAAGCACAGGTCACTACCCACACCTTCCTGAGACCCTATGCATCACGCCACTTTCAGGGTCCCGTGATCCAGGACCAACTTTCCTGGGAGAACACACGGCACACCTCAGGTTGTTGCAACATCATGCCCCAGCCTCTGCCACCACAAGCATGCCCCACATTCCAATTGTGAATACTGTACTCCACTCTCTCCCCTGCCTGAGTGAGCAAGAGAGCCCTAATCAGCCACTGATTTAACCAGTTCCTGTCTGTGTGGAGAAAAGATGTCTGAGGGGAGCCTACACACAGAGGCAGGGCCAAAATCAAAGCTGAACCCCAGAAGCTGTGTGAACAAAGAAGAGAAAGGGAAATTTCTCCATGCAGCCTCAGGAGCAGGGGACAAAATCCCCACAATCAGTTTGGTCAACCCTGCATGTGTGGAATACATGAATAGACAATGAGTGTTCCCAAAATTGAGGTGGTGAACTTTGGGGCCAACTGTGGACTTGAGGTTTGCTTTCTGCATTTGATTTGTTTTAGGTTTTATGTTTATTTTAGTTTAGTTTTTAGTGATTGTTTTTACTTGTGGGTTTGTTTATTTGTTTGACTGCTCTCATCCTTTTTTTTTTTCCTCTTCTTGTGAGTGTGTGTATGCATATTTCTTTGTGTGATTTTGTCTGTTTGGTTTTGCTTTTACCATTTGTTTTGCAGTTCAGTCTGTTCATTATTTTTTCTTCTTTTTTTCTGAACACTGAGGCTGGCAGGGTTTTGATGCTCTGGCCAGATATTGGGCCTGAGTCTCCAAGGTGGGAGAGCTGATTGCAGGACTTTGGACCACCAGAAACCTCCTGGGCCCAAGTAATATTAATCAGTGACAGCTCTCCCAGAGATCTCCATCTCAACACTAAGACCCAGCTCCACCAAACAGCCAGGAAGCTCCATTGCTTGATGTCCCATACAAAACAACTAGAAAGACAGGGACACAACCCCACCCATTAGCAGAGAGGATGCCTAAAGTCATACTAAATTCACAGACACCCTAAAACACACCACCTAACACGGCCCTGCTCAGCAGAGGGACAAGATCCAGCACCACCCACCAGAAAACAGGCACCAGTCTTCCCAACAAGGAAAACTACAGAAGCCACTGAACCAACATCACCCACTGGGGGCAGACACTAGAAATAAGAGGAACTACAAGCATGCAGGCTGCAAAAAGGAGACCTCAAACACAGTAAGTTAAACAAAATGAGAAGACAGAGAAATATGCAGCAGATGAAGGAGCAAGGTAAACACCTAACCAGACCAAACAAATGAAGAGGACATAGGCAGTGGACCTGAAAAAGAATTCAGAATAATGATAGTAAAGGTGACCCAAAATCTCAGAAATAGAATGGAGAAAGTACAAGAAATGTTTAACAAGGACCTAGAAGAACTAAAGAGCAAACAAACAATGATGAACAGCACAACAAATGAATTTTAAAATACTCTAGAAGGAATCAATAGCAGAGTAACTGAGGCAGAAGGACGGATAAGTGAGCTGGAAGATAGAATAGTGGAAATAACTACTGCAGAGCAGAATAAAGAAAAAAGAATGAAAAGAATTGAGGACAGTCTCAGAGACATCTGGGACAAAATTAAATGCACCAACATTAGAATTGCAGGGGTCCCAGAAGAAGAAGAGAAAAAAGAAAGGGTCTGAGAAAATATTTGAAGAGATTACAGTTGAAAACTTCCCTAACATTGGAAAAGAAATAGTCAATCAAGTCTAGGAAAAGCAGAGAGTTCCATACATGATAAATCCAAGGAGAAACACACCAAGACACATATTAATCAAACTATCAAATATTAAATACAAAGAAAAATTATTCAAAGGAGCAAGGGAAAAACAAAAAACAACATACAGGGGAATCCTCATAAGGCTAACAAACAGCTGATTTTTCAGCAAACCAGAAGAGAGTAGCAGGATATATTTAAATTGATGAAACGGAAAAACCTACAACCAAGGTTACTCTGCCACCAAGGATCTCATTCAGATTCAACGGAGAAACGAAAACCTTTACAGACATGCAAAAGTTAAGACAATTCAGCACCACCAAACCAGCTTTACAACAAATGCTAAAGGAACTTCTCTAGGCAGGAAACACAAGGGAAGGAAAACACCTACAAAAACAAACCAAAAACAATTAAGAAAATGTTCATAGGAACATACAAATTGATAATTACCTTAAATGTAAATAGATTAAATGCTCCAACCAAAAGACACAGGCTCGCTGAGCAGATACAAAAACAAGACCCATATATATGCTGTCTACAAGAGACCCACTTCAGACCTATGGACACATACAGACTGAAAGTGAGGGGATGGAAAAAGATATTCCATGCAAACGGAAATCAAAAGAAAGCTGGAGTAGCAATTCTCATATGAGACAAAATACATTTTAAAATAAAGACCATAATAAGAGACAAAGAAGGACACTACATAATGATGAAGAGATCAATCTAAGAAGAAGATATAATACTTTTAAATATTTATTCACCCAATATAAGAGCACCTCAATATATAAGGCAAATGCTAACAGCCATAAAAGGGGAAATTGACAGTAACACAATAATAGTAGGGAATTTAACAACCTACGTTCACCAATGGACAGATCACCCAAAATGAAAATAAATAAGGAAACACAAGCTTTATATGACACATTAGACCAGATGGAATTAATAGATATTTATAGGAATTCCATCAGAAGACAAAAGAATACACGTTCTTCTCAAGTACATACGGAACATTCTCCAGGATAGATCATATCTTGGGTCAGAAATCAAGGCTCAGTAAATTTAACAAAACTGAAATCATATCAAGTATCTTTTCCAAAGACAATGTTATGAGACAAGATATCAATTACAGGGAAAAAAAATGTAAAAAACCAAACACATGAAGACTAAATAATACACTACTAAATAATCAAGAGATCACTGAAGAAATCAAAGAGGATATCAAAAAATACCAAGAAAAAAATGACAATGAAAACAAGAAAACCCAAAACCTATGGGATGCAGCAAAAGCAGTTCTAAGAGGGAAATTTATAGCAACAAAATCCTACACCAAGAAACAAGAAAAATCTCAAATAAACAACCTAACTTTACACCTAAAGCAAGTAGAGAAAAAGACCAAAAAACCCCCCAAAGTTAGCAGAAGAAAGAAATCATAAAGATCCAATTAAAAATAAATGCAAAAGAAATGAAGAAAACAATATCAAAGATCAATAAAACTAAAAGCTGGTTCTTTGAGAAGATAAACAAAATTGATAAACCATTAGCCAGACTCATCAAGAAAAAAAGGGAGAAGACTCAAATCAACAGAATTAGAAATGAGAAAGAATTAACAACTGACACTACAGAAATACAAAGGATAATGAGTGACTATTACAAGCAAGTATATGCCAATAAAATGGACAATCTGGAAGAAATAGACAAATTCTCACAAAGGTACAACCTTCCAAGACTGAACCAGCAAGAAACAGAAAATATGAAAGACCAATCACAAACACTGAACTTGAAACTGTGATTAAAAATCTTCCAACAAACAAAAGCCCAGGACCAGGTGGCTTCAGAGGCAAATTCTATCAAACATTTAGAGAAGATCTAACACCTATCCTTCTCAAACTCTTCCAAAATATAGCAGAGGGCAGAACACTCCCAAACTCATTCTACGAGGCCACCATCACCCTGATATCAAAACCAGACAAAGACGACACAAAGAAAGAAATTTACAGGCCAATATCACTGATGAACATAGATGTAAATATCCTCAACAAAATACTAGGAAACAGAATCTAACAGCACATTAAAAGGATCATACAACATGATCAAGTGGGAGTTATCCCAGAGATTCAAGGATTCTTCAATGTACGTAATTAAATCAATGTGATACATCGCATTAACAAACTGAAGAATAAAAACCATATAATTATCTCAATAGACAAAGAAAAATCTTTTGACAAAATTCAACACACATTTATGATAAAAACTCTCCAGAAAGTGGGCATTGAGGGAATCTATCTCAACATAATAAAGGCTATATATGACAAAACCACAGCCAACATAATTCTCAATGGTGAGAAACTGAAACCATTTCCTCTAAGATCAGGAACAAGACAAGGATGCCTACTCTCAGCATTATTATTCAACATAGTTTTGGAAGTTTTAGCCACCGCAATCAGAGATGAAAAAGAAATAAAAGGAATCCAAACTGGAAAAGAAGTAAATTTGTCACTGTTTGCAGATGACATGATACTATACATAGAGAATCCTAAAGATCCTACCAGAAAACTACTAAAGGTAATCAATGAATTTGGTAAAGTAGCAAGTTACAAAATTAATGCACAGAAATCTCTTGCATTCCTATACACTAACAACAAAAAATCTGAAAGAGAAATTAAGGAAACACTCCCATTTACCATTGCAATGAAAAGAATAAAATACCTAGGAATAAACCTACCTAAGGAGACAAAAGACCTTTATGCAGAAAACTATAAGAGACTGACAAAAGAAATCAAAGATAACACAAACAGATGGAGAGATATACCATGTTCTTGGATTGGAAGAATCAACATTGTGAAAATGACTATACTACCCAAAGAAATCTACAGACTTAATGTAATCCTTATCAAACTACCAAGGGCATTTTTCACAGAACTAGAAAAAAAAAATTGCACAATTTGTATGGAAACACAAAAGACCCCGAGTAGCCAAACAATCTTGAGAAAGAAAAATGGAGCTGGAGGAATCAGGCTCCCAGATTTCAGACTATACTACAAAGCTACAGTAATCAAGACAACATGGTGCTGGCACAAAAACAGAAATATAGATCAATGGAACAGGATAGAAAGCCCAGAAATAAACTCATGTACATATGGTCACCTTATCTTTTACAACTAAAGCAAGAGTATACAAGGGAGAAAAGACAGCCTTTCAATAAGTGGTGCTGGGAAGACAGGACAGCTCCATGTAAAAGAATGAAATTAAAACACTTCCTAACACCATACACAAAAATAAACTCAAAATGGATTAAAGACCTCAATGTAAGGCCAGACACTATAAAACTCTTAGAGGAAAAACTAAGCAGAACACTCTATGACATAAATCACAGCAAGATCCTTTTTGACCCACCTCCTAGAGTAATGGAAGTGCAAACAAAAATAAACAAATGGGACGTAATGAAACAAAAGCTTTTGCACAGCAAAGGAAACCAGAAACAAGATGGAAGACCAACCCTCACAATGGGAGAAAATATTTGCAAATGAAGCAACTGACAGAGGAATAATCTCCAAAATATACAAGCAGCTCATGCAGCTCAATATCAAAAAAACAAACAACCCAATCAAAAATGGGCAGAAGACCTAAATAGACATTTCTCCAAAGAAGATATGCAAATTGTCAACAAACACATGAAACATCACTAATCGTCAGAGAAATGCAAATCAAAACCACAATGAGGTATCACCTCACACCAGTCAGAATGGCCATGATCAAAAAATCGACAAACAATAAATGTTGGAGAAGGTGTGGAGGAAAGGGAACCCTCTTGCACTGTTGGTGGGAATGTAAATTGATACAGTCACTATGGAGAACAGTATGGAGGTTCCTTAAAATACTAAGAACAGAACTACCATATGACCAAACAATCCCACTACTGGGCATATACCCTGAGAAATCCATAATTCAAAAAGAGACATGTGTGACAATGTTCATTGTAGCACTATTTACAATAGCCAGGACATGGAAGCAACCTAAGTGTCCATCAACAGATGAATGGATAAAGAAGATGTGGCACATATATACAATGGAATATTACTCAACCATAAAAAGAAACAAAATTGAGTTATTTGTAGTGAGGTGGATGGAACCTAGAGTCTGTCATACAGAGTGAAGTAAGTTAGAAAGAGAAAAACAAATACCATATTCTAACACATATATATGGAATGTAAAAAAAAAAAAAAAGGTTCTGATGAACCTAGGGGCAAGACAGGAATAAAGATGCAGACATAGACAATGGACCTGAGGACACGAGGGTGGGAAAGGGAAGCTGGGATGAACTGAGAGAGTAGCATTGACATATATACACTACCAATTGTAAGACAGATGGCTAGTGGGAAGCAGCTGCATAGAACAGGGAGATTAGCTCAGTGCTTTGTGACCACATAGAGGGGTGGGATAGGGAGGGTGGGAGGGAGGTGCAAGAGGGAGGGGATATGGGTATATATATATACACATAGCTGATTCAGTCTGTTTTACAGCAGAAACTAACACAACATTGTAAAGCAATTATACTCCAATAAGGACGTAAAAAAGAAAAAATTAGCTATCAAGACACGAAAAGACATGGAGGGACTTTAAATACATCACTAAGTAAAAAGAAGCCAATCTGAGAACACTCCATACTGTTTGATTCCAATTATATGACATTCTGGAAAAGGCATAACTATGGAGACAACAAAAGATCAGTGGTTGCCAGGGTGAGGGACGAAGAGGTGAATAAGCAGAGCACAGAGGATTTTTAAGGGAGTGGAAATACTTTATATGATATTATAATGATGGATATATGCCATTAAGTATTTGTCAAAATGTGTAGAATGTACAGTCCCAAGAGTGAACCCTAAGGAAAACTATGGACTTTGGGTGATTATGATGTGTCCATGTAGCTTCATCCTTGGCAAAAAGAATGTACCACTCTGGTGAGAAATGTTAATAATTAGGGCAGCTATGCACGTGTGGGGCAGGTGGTATATAGGAAATCACTGTACCTTCATTTCAATTTTATTATAAACCTAAAACTTCTGTAAAAATAAAGTCTTTAGAACGTCAAAAAAAATTAAATAAAAGTGACTTTATGTGAAAAGACTCCATTCTTCCAAATTAATTATTTTCTATTTAATAAGTATTATTAAATGCCTACAATATGTGTTAGTCAAATGGGATAGTGTGAGTTATTACATTGTCCCTCAAAGAGTGGTTCTCTTCCCTTCAACAATGGAATCACTGTAATATTGTCCAAAGTATATATCCATTGACCTCGTGAGAACTTCTGAATGGAATATCTGAGTTGAGAACCAGAAATTCTCAAAAGAACTAATACAGATGATTCCTTTGTACTCTAAAGTTTGGGAATTATTTGACTAAGTGATTAAAAGCATGAGTCACTAGAATCACCAAAATCACTAGAATTAGTATTTGGTTGGAGTCCCAGGCATTTAATTTACAAGCATGTAATTTTTATTACATTAACTTCTCTATGTTTCCATTTCCTTGCCGTATTAAACTCAGTAAAAGAAAAAACAATAAAATCTAAGTTGTATTGGTTTTATGAGGATTAAGGAGGCAGCACAATGAAGTGTTAAAGTTTCTAAAATATTTTGATAGGTATGAGGTCCTAAGATTTTTGTTAATTAGCAAGACTATAATGGTAAGCTAAGTATACCAATATCACCTATCTGGATTTAAAAATCTAGTGGAATTTTAAATTTAATAAGAATTCAATGAGTTTTACCTCTTCTGTGGATGATGATGAAGACAACAATGACTGAGGCCTAAAAAGCTTGAAGAAAAATAAAAAACTAAAGTACAATCACATGCTGTCAGAAAATTATTTTCTAAAGGAGAAAGACAGAGGCAAAGAGACTATTTCTGTGGTCCATCTATCTTCCCTATGCTTTATACTTTGCTTCTGGCAATCCCTTTCTCTCAGTAACTTTCTTTTTATATTTAAAGGTTGCTGAATCTCACATAGTGACCCAGGAATGATAGATTTGGATGATGAATAACATCCTTTGCGGGAGAAAAAATTGTATGCACACATCCTAGAGTTTTAAGCTTAATGTAATTACATGGCTATTATTTTTCTCAGTGGAAGTGATGGTCTATCTTTATTTTACCTTTCCTAATTTCCCCCTTTACTACCTTTCTACCCCAAGGTTTACAACGAATCAGGAGTTGTCCACTCAGTAGTGATGAATAAATGAAACAAGATCTTCACTGTCATAAGTCTTATATTTCAGTGGCTGGTGATCAGAATGATAGAGGTGATAAGTAAATACGCACATAAATAACTGGATAAGTAAGCATAGAGACTAATTGCAGATAGTGATAAATGCTAAGAACAAAATGAAATAAGGTGAAATCATTGAAAGCGATGGGGTAAACTACTTTAGAATAGAGCATCTGGAAAAGATTGGGTAATATGGGTAATATGGGTAATATGGGTATGGGTAATATGGGTAATATGCTCAGAGGAATGAATTACTTGAAAAAGTTAATCATTTAAATGAATGGAAAATGGAATTTCAGGAATAAAATACACCCTAAATTGGAGATAACCTTTTGTGTGTGTGTGCGTGTGTGAAGAAAACCAAAGTGACTAGAACAGAGTGAGTAAATGGTTCCAAGACTTGTCTAAAAGATAGCCAGGTGCTAGATCACATGTGGTCTGAAAGGACACACAATAGAGAGTTTTCAATTATTTTCCAAGGATAAGGCATAGCCATTGGAGAGTTTGATCAGTGGAGTGACATTATCAGACTTATGCTTTTGAAAGAAGAGTCTGGCTGCTGTGTAAAAGGTGAAACCTAATGAGGCAGGAATGAAGGTAAAGTTACTATTAGGATACTACTGCAATAGTCTAGGTGAAAGAGGATGGTGTTGTGAGTTTGGGTTTAAAAGAGAAGTGGTTGGGTTGCAGAAGTATTTTGGAGGTGGAGAGAAGGAGATTTACTAATGGATTGAGTGTGTCATGAGGGTAAGTGAGGAATCAACAATGAGCTAGATTTTGGGAATAAACAAATGGTTCAAGATAGAATGCTATATTTATTGGTATGAGGAAGGCTTAGAAAAATCGTTTTGACAATTTTAAATCTGAAAAGTCTGGAACTCAGTAGTGGGTTCCAGGAAAAAAGATGAATTTGAATGTCATCTATGCATTGGTTGTAATAAAAGTCATGAGTCTTGATAAGATTATCTAGAGGATGCCTAGAAGAGGAAAACATCTGGAGCACTATGATGTTTACATGTCTGGTAGAAGAGGAACCATGAAAATGGACTTTAAAAAGACATTCATGAAGTAGGAAGAAAATCAGGCATGTTAGGTATCCTTGAAGATGAGGATAGTGTGTGTTTCAAGAAAGAACTGTGATCACTTATGTCAAATGCTGTTAAAAGTCAAATATAATTACTGTGACTTGACCACTAGTTCTGGTCATTTATAATCTTGAAAACAGTGTTTTTATTGGCGTTTCAAGGGGAAAAGCCTCATTGGAGTAGGTTAGAGTGAGAGTGAAAAGTAAGAAAAGGGAAAGAACAATAAAATAAACGAATATTTTAAGGAAGTTTTGCATGAAAGAGAAATAGAAAAATGGGGCAGTGACTGGAAAAATGTGAGGATATGTGATGATTTTTTAAAAAGAAGAATTGTATTAAGTCATGTTACATCAGAGAAAGAAAAAGAACTTGCTATTGCAGGGGAGAAAAAAGTAATTGCAGAAGAAATGTCCTTGAGAAAAATTAATGGGAATGAAATTCAGGGCACAGATAGAGGGACTGACTTTAAATGGGACCAGGAACTCCTCTCCTATCATAACAAAAATTATATGGGATAGAAGTGGGTAGGCTGTTGGAACTGGTCCATGTCTTGTTCAGAGGTACAAGGCTAGAATGTCAGTAATGTAGTGTAGGGGAATATGGACAAGAAAAGGTCCCTGCCCTTAAAGAGCTTACAATCAAATAAATACATTATAATCTTTATTTTTTTATAGAACACTATCCTTGTCGATAATATTTTAAATACAAATTTTGGCAATTTTATCTGCTTTGTTATCCAGCAAAATGTTATTTTTTTTTTTTTTGGTCCTTGCACTTAAATGGTGCAGAAGCATAGGCATAAGTTTGCCTCATTGCACTTACCCATCCTTGTAGCCATATGTTTGCAAGCTGTTGGCATAGACTGATACTGCCTGTCATTTTTCCTAACACCACTTAAATCATAGCAATAGCAATAGCAATAGCAATTTTTAAAAATGATGCTGTCATTAATTCACTTCTTCAACAAGCAAGTTCTATTTTAAGGAATATATTGTGTTCAAAGATATAGAATATTTGTATATGAATAAATGAGAATTATGACTCCTTATATGAGACTCAGTGATCTATTCTAGTTCAAATAAGACCAATCAAAGAAAATACCCTGGAGTAGTGGTTAACAGCCTAGTCTTAACACCAGGTAGATTTGAGTTTACATCTCAGAATTCACAGGCTATCTGAACTTGAGAACATTTCTTAACCACTGTTTCTTAATGTCTTCATGTGAAAATAAGGGTAATAATTCTCTCTTTAATTAAAGTGATTTTGATGATTAAATAAGATAATATTTGTAAAGCACCAAATACATTTAGTGCCTGGAATATTGTACAGCAACCATTTCATATTTTTTCCTATGATTATCTACATCACTACTACTACTAGACAACGTTTGAGTACTTATCACCTATCATGTCATAGTTTAAACTTTTTAATATATAAGTTCCTTGAAATCCTACCGAAGTGTATTTAGTTAATATTTTATTAAAAAAGAAATGATACACAAAGAACGAAAGTGGTTTTATTAAGGTCACCCAGCTAGTAAGTGGCAGAACACACACAGAATTAAAACCCTGACAATATAGTTCCAAGGCCCAAGTTCTTAACCCCTACACTCTCTGAATTTCACCACTACTATTCATGAGTAAAAGATATTCCTTGTTCTTTATCCCGTTAAGTGGGGTATTTTCAGGGACCATGGTTTCTTATACAACTCTCATTAGAGAAAATCGTAGCAACAAGGATCTTAGTTATTGCTTTGTTCTGACTGGACATTTCCCATTTCTGGGGAGGAATAATGTTTCTCCATTCTGGATACACTCAGCATTTCATAATATGCAATGATAGAAGTAATGGTATCAATTCTACCAGACACAGTTGAAAAGCTTACTTAATTATATAAAGGATAAAATATAAAGGATAGATTTCTTCCAGAGAGAATTCCTTAATCTTCCCAAGTGAAGTAATGCAACCTCAACTACCTACAACAGTCTCATTTCATTGGTACCTTGTTCATTCTTGTACACAGCCAAAGGATAACATTTCATGCTTTCTGCATGGTTTAATTTTATATAAATTATGTGTTTCTCTCTATTCTCTTTTTATCACAGTAACAGTTGATTTATCAATAAGAGAGAAATCTTGATTCTCTTCTGAGCATTTTTTCCTATGCCTAAGTTACTCCAGCTGTCTCAGTAATATGGGTTACATAAATACTTCAGCTAAAAGGGCTCTGAATAAATGTGGCTACCTTGGCATCATGTGATAGAAAGTGCTGTGTGGTTCTGAGGAACAGAATTAAATTTTAATATCAAATAAAATTAGTAAAATGTTCTTTTGTCTTCCAGACAAGAAGGACTGAGGTGCCCCTGAAATTACAGTTCATGTTTCCAACAATCAAAAAGTATTCACATAGACACTCCCTCTGTATTTCCTCCAAAGGTGCTAATAAAGTGATCATTGAATAGTGTTGAGACAAAGTAACTTTGCAGACTTTTAGGTCAAACAGATTTTGGTTCAAATCCTGGCTCTACCACTTAGCAATCATGTGATTCTGGGCTGTATCTTTAATATTTAACTTACTATAATACTTACTTCATATTGTTGTATCAGGTGAGATAACACATAGAACATATTTGGCACCCTTTTTACAATACTGCAATCAATCAATAGTCAGAACAGTCATATGTAACAGTTATAATACTTTCATTTGCAAATAACATAAAGTCTAAACTAGATTAAACTCTAAGTAAATGTATTGACCCAAGGAAAGGGTAGTCTTTGGGACTGGCTAAATCCAATACCTTTTGTGCTATTTCTATGGGATTTTCCCAACTGTCCTCTCTTATTTAGCTTTATCAGGAGGGGGATTATTGGAAAAAAGAGTTTTGTAATCTACACCACATGCTTTCATACAACAATGTTCAGAGAAAGAAGGAAGATGTCTTTTCTCTTTAGATAAGTCCCAGCAAATATTCCATGCAACTTTTTGGCCTGAACTGAGTAAACTTGCTCATATGTGAATTACTCCTGATGGCTAGAGAAAAGTCATAGACCGATCAGTTTAGGCTTAGAATATTGTAACAAATAGATAAGAGATAGAAATCTGAAACTAAAATCAGGGAACTTTGGTGGAGGGGGAAAGTCAGGGATAGATGCAGGGAAGGCAACCAATAATGTCAATTTGGCTGTGTTTTCATAATGAATGTTCATGTGTTTTTTTCCCCCTATGTATTTAATGAGAATCTTAATGTTTTTAAATAAAGTTTCTAATTGTGCCATTAAAAATATGTGTAAATGCTATTTCTTAGCCTAGTGATGGATAACATGACAAAAAAGCTTTGAGGTCTCAGAACCATGAAACTTCAAATACAGTGGTTGGACTACATGCCTGTTTCAAAGTATAATATAAGAGGATATGTGGTCATTCTTTTTACACAAGTTATGAATTAACATGTAGATTTACACTGTAAAAAAAGAAACTTTGACAGTGACGTCTGAAAATTCTACAAAATACACATTTATTAGTGGCATCCGAAATATGCCAAAATTAGAATTAATAGGTACATAGCAATAAAAATTATATATTATATGTATAATCATGTATATAACTAGACATGTTCTAAGTATGACATATAATCGGCATTATATTACCTTGTTTTTTAGAGTTATTGGGATGATCTTTATTTCTCAATAAGAATATTGATATATTAATTAATTAATCTCAAGTATAACCCAGCTTTCTGCAAAAATCTAGCTACAAATGCATAAGAATTCTAGTAATGAACACTTGGTGTTAATACGCTAGAGCATTTCTATGTTTTTTTGTAGTTGTTGTACTGTTTGACACATGATGAAGCTATAACCTCCAGTGTGGCTATGAACCCTAACATCTGATGGTAGAAAGGATATTTTAACTTGTTGAAATTTTGACCTTTGAATATTTATTCTCATAATGTTAGATGGTATCTGAATATTCAAATGAAAAAAATGTTATGTTTCTTAAGTTTTCTGGATTTTTTTGGACATTATTTTGATTCCATTAATTGGCAAAAATCATAAAAAATAGTAAAACTTGTGAAATTAAATTTGAACAGAGGATAAATTAAGTCAGCATTTGGGAATTGTTAAGTCTATTTCTTGAAATTTTATATGATGAACAGATTTTTGATAAGCAGAAAGGATCTCTTACAGAGGATTTTTCAGTTAATATAATATTTGTAGATGATATTTCAGAATTCTTTATTCATTTGACAGAAGAGAAGAACGTGTACACTTACTATATTTGAATAAGATCAGATCTAATTTTTCATATTTGTAAATAAGATTTATAATTTTCATTGTTCTAGAGTTGTGCAACAACCCAAGGCAATTCTTAACTCTGCCTCTGTGATTTACCGAAGTACATGAAGCAGATTCAATCTAATCAGATTACTCCTTTGGCCATGTTTTGTTCTGCTTTTCCTCTACTTTTCTGATATTCTCCCCAAGGACTTAAAAGCAGCTAGAAATGCTGCATTTTCCCTGCAGCTGGTTGAGGATAAAATCTCTTCCAAGACTGCAGTTCTATTTCACAAAGATGAAAGACAGCCTTCTCCACTAAAATCTGAACCAGACAATCATACAGGACTTCCTACTTGAGACTGGAGAACAAACCTCGAGTTTGGTTTTCCCAGAAGCAAACTATGATATCCATTTGGTTAATATAACAAGCCATGCCCCTTTTCTATTAGTCAGAGTAAGCAAAAGATTGCTTGAAATGAATTTATAGTCACTTGGGGTAGATAAAATCATTTCAGATCATCTGCCCATTTGTTTTAAACAGAAAGTTTCAATATACTGAAATCTCCTAGTTCAGACCAAGTAGTCATCCTTGAAATAGCTGGAGAGTAGTGGGGGATAAATATTTACTCTCTTAAAAACTGCAAGATAAAGTGCTACAATGTGTTCTATTAAAATTAAATTGATTAGTGCTTCACACAACCAGTGTGCAGAGGCTGGGCACTGACAATCAGCCATGAAGTGGGGGCTGCCAGTGGTAGTTCCAGGAACACAACAAGGGTTTGATTAAAGTGAGTTTTCTACCATCTGTGGTCATGTTATGCTTGGGATAGTTCACATGTTTGCAAGGGCAGCAGTAAATATGCCAACAGAGGCAACAGGTTTCCTTGAAGCAGAAAAGAAAGTGATCAATCAAGTTAAAGCTATGGCTTAAATCTGATAGCAAAGGATTCATGGAAAAGTGCTGACTTTGGCATTCTATGTGAAAAGACCATCCAGGATTGAAATATGCTAGAAAGATAATTCTTACTTGGATGATTTATAATGAAAATTTTAATTTGTTCTAATATTTGTTCAATTAAATCAGTTAGAGGAATTTTGGCTGAAAGTCAACCTTTACATTAGGGAGCAATATTTTTAAAAGGATTTGGCTGGAAATGATGGCACCAATGTTTTATTTTATTTGGATGAGAGGAAAAATTAGAGAAGGAAAAGATAGAGGAAGAAAAACAATTGAACAAAAGGTGACTTTTCTCTCCAAAAACAATGTTGCAATCCATTTATCAATCTCCTGGTCCCATAAAATCCTTTTGTAGGAGTCAGGATTGTTGTTCATTCATTCAGCAAATATGTATTGTGTGCTTACTTCGCAGAAAGTGTCAGTGATGAAGCCCTAAGGGAGATAAACATCCCTGGCCTCCAGGAGTTTACATTCTAGGCTTAATCAATATGAACAAATAGCTTTATAACTATATTTAGGGATATTGCATCTTCTTTGATCAGAATAATCCAGCAAAAAATAGCATCTTATCAAGTAATATAGTTTTTTTCCATTTGCAATAAATACATCACATCTCTTCCTTGATTTTTCAATGCCCTATATTTTTCCTCTTTACTTATTATCATCTTGCTTTATATTTTACATAGAGAATGAAAATCATTCCAAAAGATGTCCAACCATCTCATGATCAAATTTATAACTCACCTGCATCTGCCAGTACCTTATTTCCTTTTTTACTGAAGAAATGGGGGAAATTTTCTTTCTCTTGGCAATGGTCACTTTGCTTCTTCTTTATGACTTTATCTCTTTGATTATTTTCTCTCTTCTTGCATCCTTATGCTCTCCCTCTCTCTGTCTGTCTCTCTCTCCCCTAGATGGTTTTCATATGCCAGAAATCATTCCTTCACAACATGTTTCACATCATGACACACATATAAAGTTATAATAACGTTAAATCACACTGGAGAAAACTGGTTAGACTGCCCAAGTACTGAGGCAATTAGCTCCCCATTTCTTAGGCCATCTGGAGCATTACAGGCACAACTAACTGTGGACCTGAGCACTTATGTAGGAAGATTTACATACAAGATGAAATGTCTTTAATCTTATAATCAAGCAAATAAACAAAACCTTCCTTTACCCCATATGGCCTATTCAGCTCCTTTCTGGTCTCCTTTATATCTAAAATTCTTACAATAATTTTCTGCACATGATTTTCCCAACCATTTCCTTATCTCTCACTTACTCTTCATAATACTCTAATCAACTTGCCTTCTCTGAAACTGCTACTGTCAAAATCAACAAATCTAATGCATATTTCTTTGCCTTTAATTTGAAAGCTTCCTTCTTTGAACTCTATTTCTTCTTCACTTTCATGATTTGACTTTCATGATTGATTTTAGAATTTCCTGGCTTTTTTCCTGGCCTTCCTGATTATATTATTTCTCAGTCTCCATTGCTGACTCCTCTGGCTCTATCTGACTTAAGAACTAGGTTCTCTTCCCTCCTGCTTCTTTCTCCTGAGATCTTCTTATCCAGTCACATGGTTTTCATTACCACATATGTACTAATAAAACAAAATTTAAATCCTCAGTGTAGCCTTCTTGTCTTGGCATTTCCATTTGAATGTTCTACTGGGGTCTTAAATTTAATGAGTCTAAAATTAAATTCTTCCTTCCTTTCTTCTTCAGTCTTCCCCATCTCAATAAAATTCCACAAAACAATAAGTTTTGTAGTAAATAACTCGACTCTTCAAGATTCTTCTCTTTTTTTCACCCATCATAACCAATCCATCAGTAAGTCTCAGTAATTTAATCTTCCACACCACATAGAATCTATTCTCTTTCTTTTCTCTTCTACTACGCAGCTCATTTTCCCTCACCTGAATTACTGAGATAAGCTCCTGACATCTAGCCTTACCTTCCACCTTTCCTTGGAAAAGCAAAATGATCTTCTTAAAACATAAATTAAATTATTACATACCTCTGAATATAACATTTCAAAGTACATAAAATCTATACTTTTCCATGGTTTACAAGGCCCTGAATAATACAGCCTCTGCTTCTGTCTCTAAACTTTTCTTGTTTTACTATCCTTTGACTAACAGACTCCTTGCCTTGCTTTCAGTCACTCATTCTACTATCTAAAGATTTTTCCAAATAGGGATATTTTTGCTTATAATATTCTACCCACTTTCTCTTTGTATGACTGTCTCTTGCTTATCTTTTAAGGCTGGACATAATTGTTTTCTACTCTTTTTGTTTTCTGACCATCATACCTAGAGTTGGTCTCTTCTGGCATTCCTTCTCAAGGGATACTGTCCTTTCTCTTCATGCTACTTATTTTAATGTTAAATAATATTGTAACTGCTTACTTATCAACTGTTGTGCCATCAGAAGATAAAACTTATAAGGTTAAAAAACATTTTTGTCCTGTTTAAATAAATATGGCAAAGTGGTGCCACACAGTAGGAGTTCAATAAATTTTTGAGTGTTTCCATTTTAATATGGAAGACTGAGACACATGTCTCATTTTCTCTCTTCTTTCTCAATACCCCATTAAAATATATGGAAGAAATTAAAACAAAAAGAACATGAGGCTATTCCATTACTGAATACATTTTTCAACAATTTCTAAAGAACCAAAAGGAAATCACTATTATAGATTGATTAGAGAGAACAGAGGAAGCCACAGTCTAGAATATACATTAATGCAGCTGCATCCAGGGAGGGAGCCAAGGTAAGCAATAAGTTTAGCAAAGGGAGAGGCAGAGATATGTACATATTTGGAAGCAGAGGAACTAATTGAAGTTTTATATATAGAAATCTTGATTTACTTATTCCTCTCCTCTCTACTCTATGTGGATACAGAAAGCTTTAAGCTAGTCACTTAAGCCTAGGTAAAAATATCAGAACTTTATTCTCTATGGAAATTATAAAAATTATCTGTAAAGTTAAAGCTGATACTTTGTTTTATCATACCAGATTAAAATTTTATTCTTTTTGGCATTTAGGAATTTTCCAGGGTAATAGATAGAACCTCATCCAATACCTTAAAGCAAAAGACGGCTGACTATATTTACTTACCTAAGTACACAGAGGTCTTCTTTACTGCCTTAATTTAAAATATGAATAAATGATACATCACTCAACAATTAACATAAAAAAAACAAGACAAGTAGAAAAGAATATCCTAGAGGGACCCAAAAATATATTAGAAAATATTAACAATCAACACTTGCATTAGTATTCTTAGAGAGATTTAATTGGAATTATTGGAGACAAAGAACTCTAAGAAAGTAAACATATAACTTCAAATTTAAAAATAAAACAACAAGAAAAGGAAAATTATTTTGAGGGCCTCTCCAAAAATATAGAACACAAAGACAAATAACTGGTAAATATAAGTTTTGAAAATAGAAATCAGTCAGGATCAATGTAGGATGTCCTATATTTGACTATATTTAAAAATTAGTGGAGACAAAGAAGCCAGAGTTTTTGTCAAGAACAGGACCTAGAGTGTTCTGAATAGAATGAAGAAAGAGACACATACCTAGATCTATGAGTGTAAAATGTCAGCATTCGAAGTATTTAAAAGCTGTGAAGTATTCCAGATTGAAAATAAATCATGATAAGATATCCATTGATAAATGAGAATTGAATGACAGCAAACTTGTTAGTTTTACTAAAAGGTTGTGGAGAAAACCATGAGAGTAATAAAAAATTCCAGTCTTTTTATACCTAGCCAAAAATTTCATCAAGTGTGGACAAACAAAGACATTTTTAGGACCTTAAATGTTATCTCCCATGAACCCTATTTTAGGAATTTACTGAATTAGAGTCTTAGAAAAACAACTGGTAGTCATAGCTTCTGGGGAGGGGAAAAGGTGGAGAGATTCAACTTCTCTTAGAGTCCTCTATGACAACTGTGCTACAAGGCTAGGGGCAAAAATTCAAATTAGACAAAGAGGAAAAATGGTTGGCAGTCACAGGAGAGGACTTTAAGAAACAAATAGGAGGTATGATAGAACTGATATCAAAATAGAAATTTGGAAAATCCAAAGGAAAATATAAAGGTACAGAGTTCAAAAAATGGGAGAGAAAACAATCAGAAGTCCATGGTAACATTAGAAATTACAGTTCAAATGAGAAATAAACTTTGGTCTCAGCAATTCTGTGTAACATTTTGCTTAATGGAGGTTGAAATTTAGTGTTTAGTGCTACTATGTAATTAGATTTTACATATTTTACATATTTCATCTTGTGCTTTTCCACACAATTTAGTACTATTAAATACTGAGATTAATCCACAAGTTTATAACTTCAGTTGAACGTATTCATCATTTGAGAGTTATTTACAGAATTCTATTAGATTCTTCTCTTGATATGCATCTTTTAGTATATCATTATACTGAGGATTAATCACTTCTATTTGAAGTTTAGGTGGAAGCTCCTCAAATGTACAGTTGAATGGATTTTGAAATGTGAAAATTTCTTTTACCCTTGCATCAAGGTCCAAAAAAAAAAAAAAAATCTGGATCTGTAGTTTTAGCTCAGGGAATATATCCACTACAAATTTGCATGGGAAAAGAGATCTCACTGTTTTAACTTGTTACAGCATGGGAAGTGTTTAAAGCAGCTTAACATTACTTGTGACTCAAACAACATCAGTTGTTGAAATGACTGCTCCTGCACACACTGCACATATAAGCACTATTCTGCCTTTTACTTTTAGTTTGATTCATTAAGAAATATTATCATGTCTATAATTAATAGTGGTTGAAGCAATTATTTCATTCAGAAAAAAAAAAAAAAAGCAGTTTTGGTCCTGTGCTCAAAACAAACAAACAAAAAACCTCAATGAACTTTTATCACTGCCAAACCATCAAACTTCTGTGAAGTAGGTCAGGTCAGATTATTTAGCTTCTATTTCTAACAAAATTTGACGTGACTGATAACAGTTAAGTCATAAGAGCAAATGAAGCTCATATTTACAATAACAAATGAGAGAGGTCAAATGTTTTCCACAAAATACCTGCATAAATATTACAATGAATGTCCATAGGCTTTAACCACACTACATTTTTACAAGTTTTTAAACTTTGTCCAACTTTTCCTATTTCTACTACACATGCATTTTTATCATCATCTGTTGTAATATATCTTACCAGATTCTTCTTCAGGTTTTACTGAATTAATGTTTACTCAACTTCTTTGAAAGTATTCTTTCTGTCCACAGAGAGTATTCACATAAGTAGATTTTTTAACTACATCAAACTTGGCATTGACTCCTCAAATAACGTCTGAGCAGTATCAATATCATCTGTTGACTTAGCAAGAACTACAGAAAAGTACTTGAAATCAATTGCTATGTTTTTTGTTAATTGACTGTTGCAATTTTACTCAAGTTCTCAAATCTTTGAACAATTGTTCTCACTCAAAAGCTATTAGTCCTAACGAAGTTTATTTTTTCTGGGTACTTTGATCACTGCAATCAGACACAATTTAATTAAATGGCATTACTTGTTTGGTTTATGAATGAGCCATTCAGAAACTTATTTTAGTTCCAGCCTCATTTTTAGTTTTTATTTTTGTGAAGAAATTCTGACATTATTAAATCTCCCATTTAAAATTTTCTACCTTTTGTCACTTTTCTGTAAGTTAAGAATATTGTCATAAGTGCTTATGTTGAAATCAATGTATATTATATTCTTTTCATACAATTATAGTTGAATAATAAACAATATTTCTCAACTAATTCTATAATAAAATAAACTATAATCTTAAAAGTATGACAAGATGAGTATGCACTTGAATTAAATAAATAATTCTTAGCTTGAGATCCATACATAAACAGGTGGCAAGCTGCATTTGGTCCATGGGCCATGGTTTGCTGATCCGGTCAATTTGGACTATATCAACAGACTTTCTTACCCACTGACTTCTGATTGGGTTTGTCAATGGCAGTACTGCCAAAGGATTGGAGGAAGGGAGAAGAATGAGTTTGGGGTATTTATCCCCTTGTTGCTGACCCCTCTCTGTGGGATTATTACAGGTTGTTTGTGTACATTCACTGAAGGTTTTAAGGCTGCAACCTTCCACCTGAAGGTTTTAATTCTTGTCAGGCAGCCTTCTACACACAGCTCTCTCTCTTTCTAGGTTCCATTAACTATTCCTTTCATTTGTTTCTTCATGTTTAGGTGTATTAAGGAGATTCCAGCATTACCAACCTTGGCCTTATGTACTGCCCTTATGGTTTCCTATGCTGTGGCTTTATAAATCGTTAACCAAATTATCCTAATTTGTGCAATGTATTTTCTGCTGGGAACCTAACTGGTCCAAATACTAATGCTAATTTTTCAGAGTTAATGTATTATGACTTTACATCATTTCAAAAATATTCGGCACTTTCTAAGTGTAACTGCGACTGCATCTCTTTCCTTTCCTGGCATACCTTCTTATTGCAAAAATTTGTGTTGAGGATAGAGGAGGCTAGCAAGAGAATCAAACCCAGGGTGGAGTGAGGGAGAAAAATAATTCTTACTCTGAAGGTTAACTCCAAAGTCTGGCAGGTAAATTTTCTCTAGTTATTTTTGTGGTCAAAAATGTCCTGTAGCTAGTGGTCTTTACAAAATCCCTCCTAACTAACCACTGAATTACCCAGAAAACACAGAACAAATATGGAAACCATCAACAACACCAAACACTTAGGAATGATTTGTATGCTATTGCAGAGTTGGAGAAATTTTCACCATTTATAAAGCAGATGGAATTGAATTCAAAAACTAATTTGAGTTTCCCATGAGTATTAGGTACACAACTGCCAGTCTGATTGAAAATCAAAAGACCCTCTGCTTCTCTCCCTATCTGCCTCTTGGTACATGAATGCATTTTCTTAACTAATTGGGACACAGTCATACCTGGAAATTATCAATGTTGATTTTGAGACTACTCCCCAACTCATCAAATTATTAATTAGGGTGTAAAGAAGGCATAGCTAAGGAAAATTACCTTGTGATTTTTTTTTTAATTATGAATTCAAGAAACATCTCTTGAACATCTACCATATGCTTGTCTCAGTATTAGGTGTTGGGAGAATAAGACAATATTCTCTCAAAGAGCTTATAGTTTGGTGTGAAAATAAAACAATTAGACAGAATTTAGAACATGATGTCTCATGGGAGTATAGGGCTTAGGAGGTCAGGGAAGTTTTCCTGAAGGAAGCAATATATCTAAAAGGATGTATGAAGTGTTATTTATGCTAGGCAATATAAGGAGATATGCATTGGAAAGAAAAGCATATGCATAGTTGTGAAAGAAATATAATTTCCAAAAGAAAACACTGAGACAATAAATGAATGGAATTTAGAAGAATCCTTTGTCAGATAAAAAACAAGTCCAGACTTTATGCTGTTTTTTTTTTTTTTTTTTAATAAGAGGGATTTTATTTGATATTTTTATTTCAAGAGGGAATGGGGCTCTGGCAAAGGGGAGATTATCACTGCAATAGGGAGAACATTGGTACCATGAGCTATTCAAGGTTCTCAAAGGTTAAGCAAAAGAGGTTTTCTTTTATAAGGAGAAGTAAACAAGACTGGAGAGAACCAGGTATGGGGAAGTGGGTTGAAAGTGTGGCATGATTGGAGTAGATCAGAGACTGTTTTACCTTGATTCTAACCTGTACTCCAGGGAGGCCTTAAGGAAGTACTGCAATGCTAGCCCAGGTCAAAGATCAGTCAGAGTTCAGGGTCCCAGGAGAAGTAAAGAAGCTTAGGCAATATTTGATAATAAGCATTTTGTTCACATTGATCAGGGAGCAAGCAGTTCAGTTAATCATTTATGAACAAAGAATGGAATTTGGAGATTCTGTGTCTGACCTTGTCATAGGTAAAAAAGTGGGACATTCTTGAACCTTATGTAAGTCATAGAGGAAGAGTGGTTCCATGTTTTAAGATGTTTATGAGAGAGAGACAAAATGGCAGAGTAGGAGGACCTTGAACTCACCTACTATCATGAGCACACCAAAATCACAACTAACTGCTGAATAACTATTGATAAAAAAGACTGGAATCTACCAAAAAAGAAAAAAAAAAAAAAAGATATTCTACAACCAAAAACATGAAGAAACCACGAACCAGTAGGAGAGGTGCACATGTGATGTAATCAAATCCCATACCAGCCAGATGGGTGGCCCACAAAATGGAGAATAATTATATCACAGAACTTCTCCCACAAGAGTGAGAGCTCTGAGCCCCACACCAGACTTCCCAGCCTAGGGATCTGGCCTCCAGAGGAGGAGCCCCCAGAGCATTTGGCACTGAAGGCCAGCAGGGCTTGATTTCAGGAGCTCCATAGGACTAGGGGAAATAGAGACTCCACTCTTGGAGGGCACACACAAGGTCTTGTGCACACCAGGACCCAGGGCAAAAGCAGTGACTCCATAGGAGCGTGGGCCAGACCTACCTGCTGGTCTTGCAGGGTCTCCTGGGGAGATGGGGGCAGCTGTGGCTCACCCTGGGGACATAGACACTGCTGGTGGAAATACTGGGAAGTATTCAACTGTATGAACTCTCCTTGAGTCAGACATCTTGCTTGGGTCTTAGCACCAAGACCTGGCCCCACTCAACAGCTGTAGGCCCCAGTGCTGGGATGCTGCCTCAGGCCAAACAATCAACAGGGTAGTAACACAGTCTCATCCATCAGCAGACAGGCTGCCTAAAGACTTCCTGAGACCACAGCTATCTCTAGACATGCCCCTTGACACACCCCTGCGAATCAGAGGGCCACGACCCAGATCCACTCACCAGTGGGCGGACAATGACCCCTCCTTCCAGGAAGCCTCTAGATCAGCCTAATCCACCAGGGGGCAGACACCAGAAGCAAGGAAACTATGGTCCTGCAGCCTGCAGAACTAACACAAACACAGGTCAGAAACTACCCAGGGACCAGCTGGTCCCTGGCCCTTGGGTGACAATAGGGGAATGTACTTCTGGTACACATATGACATCCCCTACAGAAGGCTACTTCTCCAAGTTTGAGAAACGTAACATAGCTACTACATACATAAAAACACAATAGAAATTTAAACAAAATGGAACAACAAAGGAATATGTTCCAGTTGAAGGAACAAGATAAAACCCCAGAAAAACAACTAAGAGAAGTGGAGATAGCCAATCTACCTGAGAAAGAGTTCAGAGTAATGATAGTAAAGATGATCCAAGGACTTGGGAAAAGAATGGATGCACAGAACAAGAAGTTACAAGAAGTTTTTAGCAATGAGTTAGAAAATATGAAGAATAACAAGCAGAGTTGAAGAATACAATAACTGAAATGAAAAATATACTAGAAGCAATCAATAGAATAACTGAGGCAGAAGAATGGATCATTGAGCTGGAAGACAGAATGGTGGAAATCACAGCCACAGTACCGAATGAAGGAAAAAGAATGAAGACAAATGAGGACAGTTTAAGAGATCTCTGGGACAATGTCGAACATTCACATTATAAGGGTCCCAGAAGGAGAAGAGGGAGAGAAAGGGCCTCAGAAAATATTTGAAGAGATAATAGCTGAAAAGTTCCCTAACATGGGACAGGAAACAGTATCTCAAGTCCAAGAAGCACAGAGAGTCCCATACAGCATAAACCCAAGGAGGAACACACCAAGACACATAGTAATTAAATTGACAAAAATTAAAGACAAAACAAAAAATTAAAAGCAACAAATAACATACAATGGAATCCCCATAAAGTTATCAGCTGATTTTTCAGCAGAAACTCTGCAGGCCAGAAAGGAGTGGCATGATACATTTAAAGTGATGAAAGGCAAAAACCTACAACCAAGAACACTCTACCCAGCAAGGCTCTCATTTGGATTCAATGGAGAATGATTTACAGAGAAGCAAAAGCTAAAAGAATTCAGCACCACCAAACCAGCTTTACAACAAATGCTAAAGGAGCTTCTCTAGGTGGAAAAGAAAATGTCACAACTAGAAACAAGAAAGTTATGAAATGGGAAACCTCACCAATAAAGGCAAACATACAGTAAGGTAAGAAACCATCCACAAACAAATATGATATCAAAACCAGTAATTGTGACAGGAGGAGAGTACAGGTGCAGGATATTTGAAATGCTTTTGAAATTAAGAGATTAGCAATTTAAAACAATCTTATATATATATGGACTGCTATATCAAAACCTTATGGTAACTGCAAACCAAAAATCTAAAATAGATATACACACAAAAGAGAAAAAGGAATCCAAACACAACACTCAAAATAGCCATCAACTCACAAGAGAAGAGAACAAAAGAGAAAAGGAAGAAAAAAAACCTACAAAAACCGATCCAAAACAATTAGCAAAATGACAATAAGAACATACATATTGATACTTACCCTAAATGTAAAAGGATTAAATGCTTTAACCAAACGACATACACTGGCTGAATGGATACAAAACAAAACCCATATATATGTTGTCTACAAGACACCCACTTCAGATCTATAGACATGCAGACTGAAAGTGAGAGGATGGAAAAAGTTATTTAATGCAAATGGAAGACAAAGGAAAACTGGCTTAACAATACTCATATCAGGAAAAATAAACTTTAAAATAAAGACTGTTAGAAAAGACAAAGAAGGACACTACATAATGATCAACTTATCAATCCAAGAAGATATAACAATTGTAAATATATATGCACCTAACAGAGGAGCACTTCAGAATATATAGTGAAAACATTAACAGGCATAAAAGGAAAAATTGACAATAACACAATAATAGTGGTGTACTTTAACACCCTACTTACATCAATGGACCAATTATCTAGACAGAAAATCAATAATGAAGCTCAGGCCTTAAATAACACATTAGACCAGATGGATTTAATCGGTATTTGTAGAGTGTACCATCTGAAAGCAGCAGAATACACATTCTTTTCAAGTGCACATGGAACATTCTCCAGGATAGATGATGTGATGTACCACAAAGCAAGCCTCAATAAATTTTTCAAAATTGAAATTATATCAAGTATCTTTTCCAACCACAATGCTATGAGATTAGAAATCAACTACAAGAAAAAAACTGCAAAAAACACAAACACATGGATGCTAAACCATATGCTACTAAACAACAAATAGATCACTAAGGAAATCAAAGAGGATATCAAAAAATACCTAGAGACAAATAAAAATAAAAACACAATGATCCAAATCCAATGGGACACAGAAAAAGCGTTTCTAAGAGGGAAGTTTATAGGAATATGGTTGTACCTCAGGAAACAAGAAAAATCTCAAGGAAACAACTTAACCTTACACCTAAACCAACTAGGAAAAGAAGAACAAACAAAACCCAAAGTTAGTAGAAGGAAAGAAATCATAAAGAGCAGAGCAGAAGTAAATGAAATAGAGATGAAGAAAACAATAGAAGAGATCAATAAAACTAAAAGATAGTTCTTTGAGAAGATAAACAAAATTGATAAACCTTTAGCCAAACTCATCAAGAAAAAAAGGGAGAGGGCTCAAATCAATAAAATTAGAAATGAAAAAGGAGAAGTTACAACTGACTCCACAAAAATACAAAGGATCATAAGAGCCTACTACAAGCAACTATATGCCAATAAAATCGAGAACCTAGAAGAAATGGACAAATTCTTAGAAAGATACTATCTCCCAAGACTGAACCAGGAAGAAATAGAAAATATGAACAGACAATCACAAGTACTGAAATGGAAACTGATTTAAAAACTTCCAACAACCAAAAGTCCAGGACCAGATGGCTTCACAGGCAAATTCTATCAAACATTTAGAGAAGAGTTTACACTTACTCTTCTGAAACTATTCAAAAAATTATAGAGGAAGGAACACTCCCAAACTCATTCTTTGAGGCCACCATCACCCTGATACCAAAACCAGACAAAGATACCACAAATAAAGGAAATTATAGGCCAATATTGCTGATGAACATAGATGCAAAAATCATGAACAAAATACTAGCAAACCAAATCCAATAATACATTACACCAATTATACACTATGATCAAGTGGGATTCCAGGGATGCAAGAATTTTTCAATATCTGCAAATCAATCAGTGTGATAAACCACATTAACAAATTGAAGACTAAAAACCATATGATCATCTCAATAGATGCAGAAAAATCTTTTGACAAAATTCAACACCTATTTATGATAAAAACTCTCCAGAAAGTGGGCATAGAGGGAACATACTTCAACATAATAAATGTCAAATATGACCAACCCACAGATAACATCATACTCAATGGTGACAAGCTAAAGCATTTCCTCTAAGATCAGGAACAAGTCAAGGATGTCCATTCTCGCTACTTTTATTCCACATAGTTTTGGACTTCAATAAAAAAAAAAAAAAAGATGTTTCTGACACACAAAGTGTTGGGGGTGGGGAAAGATTTCTTTAACCATCTCTGTTTTCCAAGATCACAGCATTCACTAAGGTAAATTCAACATTGTCACCTTAATGTATTGTGTGATCTCACTTGTAGATTTATCATTAACTTCATCTGTATGAAATGTCAAAGACCAATCCTTGTTGGGTAAGAGATGATTCTGCTTGAGATCATCAGAACCAAACAAATATGTTCCAGATGTTGAGAAATGAACTAGTTGTTAAAACTTACTCATGCACAACTTCCATTTCAAGTTGTATTGTTGTCATCTGATTGATTTAGGGGTTTATGCACTAGTACCAAATTACCTTCACTCTGCAGGGCTTGGGGCCACAGCACCTAAAATGCAAAGTGCTGTAAGCCATTACCCTTATTTCCTGCCCAGTTGACTTTTTGAACTTTGGAGATCCAAATGACTATGTGTGAGGTGATGGAGTGGAATAAGGAAACAATGTTCTCACTATCTCAAAAAGCAGTACTTCCCCTGGATTATTGATTTTTTTTTTTTAAACTCCTTATTGAAGTATAATTGCTTTACAATGGTGTGTTAGTTTCTGCTTTATAACAAAGTGAATCAGTTATACATATACATATGTTCCCACATCTCTTCCCTCTTGCATCTCCCTCCCTCCCACTCTCCCCAACCCACCCCTCTAGGTGGTCACAAAGCACCGAGCTGATCTCCCTGTGCTATGCGGCTGCTTCCCACTAGCTATCTATTTTATATTTGGTAGTGTATATATGTCCATGACACTCTCTCACCCTGTCACATCTCACCCCTCCCCCTCCCCATATCCTCAAGTCCATTCTTTAGTAGGTCTGTGTCTTTATTCCCATCTTGCCACTAGGTTCTTCATGACCTTTTTTTTTTTTTTCTTTTTCCTTAGATTCCATATATATGTGTTAGCATACTGTATTTGTTTTTCTCTTTCTGACTTACTTCACTCTGTATGACACACTCTAACTCCATCCACCTCATTACAAATACCTCCATTTCATTTCTTTTTATGGCTGAGTAATATTCCATTGTATATATGTGCCACATCTTCTTTATCCATTCATCTGATGATGGACACTTAGGTTGCTTCCATGTCCTGGCTATTGTAAATAGAGCTGCAATGAACATTTTGGTACATGACTCTTTTTGAATTACTCTTTTCTCAAGGTATATGCCCAGTAGTGGGATTGCTGGGTCATATGGTAGTTAAATTTTTAGTTTTTTAAGGAACCTCCATACTGTTCTCCATAGTGGCTGTATCAATTTAAATTCCCACCAACAGTGCAAGAGTGTTCCCTTTTCTCCACACCCTCTCCAGCATTTTTTAAAAATTATTTATTTATTTTTGGCTGTGTTGGGTCTTCATTTCTCTGTGAGGGCTTTCTCTAGTTGTGGCGAATGGGGGCCACTCTTCATGACACTGTGCGGGCCTCCCACTATCGTGGTCTCTCTTGTCACAGAGCACAGGCTCCAGACATGCAGGCTCAGTAGTTGTGGCTCACGGGCCCAGCTGCTCCGCGGCATGTGGGATCCTCCCAGACCAGGGCTCGAACCTGTGTTGCCTGCATTGGCAGGCAGATTCTCAAGCACTGCACCACCAGGGAAGCCCTCCAGCATTTATTGTTTCTAGATTTTTTGATGATGGCCATTCTGACCGGTGCGAGATGGTACCTCATTGTAGTTTTGATTTGCATTTCTCTAATGATTAATGATGTTGAGCATTCTTTCATGTGTCTGTTGGCCATCTGTATATCTTCTTTGGAGAAATGTCTATTTAGGTCTTCTGCCTATTTTTGGATTGGGTTGTTTGTTTTTTTGTTATTGAGCTGCATGAGCTGCTTGTAAATCTTGGAGATTAATCCTTTGTCAGTTGCTTCATTTGCAAATATTTTCTCCCATTCTGAGGGTTGTCTTTTGGTCTTGTTTATGGTTTCCTTTGCTGTGCAAAAGCTTTTAAGTTTCATTAGGTCCCATTTGTTTATTTGTGTTTTTATTTCCATTTCTCTAGGAGCTGGGTCAAAAAGGATCTTGCTGTGATTTATGTCATAGAGTGTTCTGCCTATGTTTTCCTCTAAGAGTTTGATAGTGTCTGGCTTTACACTTAGGTCTTTATTCCATTTTGAGTTTATTTTTGTGTATGGTGTCAGAGAGTGTTCTAATTTCATACTTTTACATGTACCTGTCCAATTTTCCCAGCACCACTTATTGAAGAGGCTGTCTTTTCTCCACTATATATTCTTGCCTCCTTTATCAAAGATAAGGTGACAATATGTGCGTGGGTTTATCTCTGGGCTTTCTATCCTGTTCCATTGATCTATGTTTCTATTTTTGTGCCAGTACCAAACTGTCTTGATTACTCTAGCTTTGTAATATAGTCTGAAGTCAGGGAGCCTGATTCCTCCAGCTCCATTTTTCGTTCTCAAGATTGCTTTGGCTATTTGGGGTCTTTTGTGTCTCCATACAAATTGTGAAATTTTTTGTTCTAGTTCTGTGAAAAATGCCAGTGGTAGTTTGATAGGGATTGCATTGACTCTGTAGATTGCTTTGGGTAGTAGAGTCATTTTCACAATGTTGATTCTTCCAATCTAAGAACATGGTATATCTCTCCATCTATTTGTATTATCTTTAATTTCTTTCATCAATGTCCTATAATTTTCTGCATAAAGGTGTTTTGTCTCCTTAGGTAGGTTTATTCCTAGATATTTTATTATTTTTGTTGCAATGGTAAACAGGAGTGTTTTCTTAATTTCACTTTCAGATTTTTCATCATTAGTATATAGGAATGCAAGAGATTTCTGTGCATTAATTTTGTATCCTGCTATATTGATTTTTTTTTTTTTTTTTTACCGACCCTGGGTTTTTCGACCTGGGGACAGTTAGTGAGGATAGGGTCAGGTGACTTTTATTCCTCTCTCTCAGTTGTGGTTTCAATGAAGTGACACAAGGTAAGAACATTGTTTTTTTCCAATTCCTGCCAGATTCTGTCAATGGATGGATTCTGTTTCCCTTTCCTTAGCTGGACTTGGAGATTTTGTGGGGTTTTTTCAGTGTCTCCTTAGGAATTTTCATGAAATAGCAGGAGAGACTGTATTAGAGGGGCTGCTTGTCAAATGCTATTCTTAACCAAAAATCATAAACTAAAATCTTCTTTTAAAAGACAATTTCTGCTTAAATCAATGAACAAGAGGGCAATTTAGGTTCTCAACAAGAATTTTGATATAGTTCAAAAGATTCTGTAATTAAATATGACAGATCAGCCTTAGAATTAAGCAATTAGCCTATGTCCTTTAGCTTTAGATGAAATAAAGTTTGGGCTAATGTAACTTAATGTCTAATAAATAAGTGCAGCAAGTGAATTAATACATGTGAAAACTCCATCATCTGAAAGCTTAAGCAAAGGGAACTACCAAGGTGGCCTTAACATTCTTCTCAGAATGACAGAATTTTAGACAAGTTTCTTCCTGACTATAGGCCCCTAACTTTTCTTAGAACATTTACTTCAGAAAACTTTTAATTGTAAATTTCTTCCCCAGACTCTGAGATTTAAGTCTTCTCTTAGCCTGTGGCCAGTTTTACAAGCAAGGTATATCTTTCCCATGGAACTGCGAGCCATCCCTTTGAAATGTAATCACTGAGAAAATAGTGCCCCTATCTCTCCTACTATCTGAGGGAAGGTAGAAGCCTAACTTCTTCAAATGTCAGCTAGCAAACACTGATGATCTAATCACATTGTTGGCCTCCTCCCTAATGTCCTCCAGTGATGTTCCACTAGCTCAACTCAGCACTAAACTCTACTACCTTTCATTTCAACAGAGTTGAATATAATCTCTCTCTCTCCTATTGCAGTAGTCTTGAATAAATTATTCCTTGCCTGCTTAACTTTGATAAAATTTTTCTTTGACAAAAATAATAGTTTTTCCATTTGGCTTTTTTATAGAAATTATGCAGATTGTATTTTTAAGTAAATGTGGGCTTATTCGTTTCTCAGTTTGTAATTGAGTAATTACTGAAACTCATCATTTCAATTAATGTTCCAAAATACTGTGTAGTTTAAGAAATGTTTCTTTCAAGATAAAAACAATGAAATTTGGTGAAAGGAGGGTCCATGCACTATAAGGAAAAACTAATGAGATAACATTTGAAAGAAAGACATTTCATTTTATGAAAGTGAAATTTTCCCATTTTCTTTTTTCTTCTCTTCCTTCTTTCTTTCTTTCCTTCCTATCTTTCTTCCTTCCTTCCTTGTTCCCTTTTTATAGGTCTCTCTTTTCAGGCAATTACTGTAGTTGAAAGGACACAATCTGCTTTCCAATCTGTTTCAGTTATCATTTATAAAAGTAAAAAAATTCAGTGAACTTTGGGAAATTTCATACAATTCATAGCATTTACCCTAAACACAATTTGTGTTAAATTTATAAAATGTCTTGATCACATTTAAAGAAAAAAACTGTATGTCATAACCTGTATTTCTTGCTTTATACTTTATTCAAAGAAGATGAGGGGTGATCTTTAACATTTGGGAACCAGGAGGTCTGCCAGACTATACAGCAATTCATTTTGAGCTAATTCTAATTCATCCTCCAACTCTCCTTTTATTTTTATTTATTTTTTTTCCTCCTTTCTTGCTGTTATATTAGTTTTTGCCCAGGTCAATGCTAACTCATATACTGCAGAATGTTGCTGTAATTGTTAATGGCTGCCTCATCCAAAGACAAGTAGTAGTGATTATAAAACTCAAAAGTACATAAGAATCACAGTACGTATTTGTTAGAAGAGCAAATATTTGGACCCTTTCCTAGCAACTGATTTCAGTGCTCTCTGATGGGGTTTGGAATTTGCATTTCAAATAAGCATTTGGTTTAGGTAGGAGGATCAAATTTTGAGAAACATCAAGATGGAGTAAAACACTTGAATCTGACAAAATTAGAACAGTGAAAACATTAATCGTGAGAGACTAGGAGAATTGGATTGAGCATATGTGTATGTTTATTAAATAAGAAGAATAAATGAAAAAGAGGCACATACCAGGCCCTGGTCCTAGCTCTGTAGGCCACCCATGAGACTTAATTTTCAAACTCTGCTGACTATGTCTATCTTGTATCAGAGGAGAGCTGTACTTCAACTACCTTATTCTTTTAAAATAAAATATATTATAGTTGAGGTAATTAAAATAAGTTAAATTACCTATAAATATAATGATCCCCTTTTCCTCTTTGCTAACATACATTTACACTCTCATCTGGTCATATGTTGCTGATATTCCAGGATTTTTATTCTGTTTGACCCTAAGAAAACTGTTAAACATATTTCTTTCACCACATTCTTCTTCAGTCTCCTTTCTAGAATGCTAATAGTTTTTCTATAATGCTTCAAATAAAGCAACATATTCAATGTATTTCTTTTATTTCTCTTAGATGAGAGAGAAGTTAGAAGAGCTAAGTGATAAATGAGTTGATAATGTATTGTTTGCTTTATGCCCAATATCACTTGTAATGGCTGCCTTCTGGGGACTAGTTTAAAAGAGATAACATTCATATTTTAAAATGATAGTAATAATGATTAATACTATGTGCCAGATATTATTTATTTTCTCCTAACATTTCCTTGTTTCTGTACTATTTTGAAAAGTAAGCATAAGTATACACCTAGTTTCATAAACACAGTTTTCATCAATAGAAAACTAAAAGGAAGTACCTAGAAGAGACAACGAATATTTTTAGGACTTTACCTGAACTTTGGCTGGTTGTATTCTCTCTTTTAGGTCATGTGGCCAAAGTCCACCTAAGTGGATGTTGGATTGGGTCCCTATTGTCTACTATCCCACCCCACAGAATGTCCTCCCCCACTCCCAATTCCCCCAGCTCCATCTCATAACCACTTCCTGTCTACCTTTTGTTGGCAGTTTGAGTAGGATCTACTTGCCTGATCAAGAACAATTTCTACATATGGAGATACGAGAGATAGCAACACAGTATAATATATCATAAAATATGTACATTTCTTAGAGATTCTCTGTCCCAACACACCTAAAGAAACAGTCTTCTATTTAGCACACTTTGGCATTGAGTGAGTGAGGTGAAGTGGAGTTATACGGTGGAGAATCCGACTTCTAAAGATTTGTGGGTGGGAATAATTTGCCAATTCATATGCCTTCTCATTATCTTGCAATTAGAACTTTCCAACACAAATTTCTAACTTTGCTTATTTTACATTCTTAATGCAGGTGATCTCCCAACATTTCTTCTTTATTATGTGTTTACTGGTTAGAGTTTATTGTTCTCAGACTTAATGTTGTGTGATTTGAATGCCTTCTAGTTACTAAAATTGCCATATCCAGGAAAGTACAATTTTATACATGCTTGATCTCATTCAATTTATTTTACAAAGCTTACCTGCTGCCCCACAATTCTCTCTGACAGTGCAGAATAATTATCATAAAGTAATTCAATTAACTTTTACTTTTCAAGTTCTCAGCAAGGTCCTACTTAATTTCCATGCTAAGATCAGTATTTAAACACCAAATTATTAATACATGCATATTCCTATCTAAGATCTTTTTTTCCTTAATTAACTAGATGAATGCATCTTGTTGATGATAGCTTTTGGAGCCTGCATTAACTATGTAGTTAGTTGCCCCTAGTTTTCCTTATGTTCTTATACTTTAACGCAAATAATTAACCAATATTTCATTTCAGAAATGCTTATCAAACACCTACAATGGACCTGAAGCTGAGTTGTACTGTCACATGAAAACGTGCTGACACTGAATTGTATTGCCTCATGAAAGCTGATTGTGCACCCCTTCACATGTCTGCATTACATATGACATTACATCAGCAGTTTGAAAGTGACCATGGTGGAGTATTTACAACATCATAATGGGCAAATGTTAGATAGCTGGAGTTTTGGCTTTTTTATCCCCAGGTGAGCTGATTTACCAGCACACAACTAGTAAATGCCAAGATATCATCCTTGCCCTCAAGGAGCTCAGTGACAGGTAGCTGGAAAATGTAAGTAAACCTCTGAATTTTCATACTGAAAAGATAATACTGGTGCTAATGTAAGGGTGATTAGACTAAGAATAAGGCTGCAAGTGCCTGTGGTGTTTAGTTGAATAGAGCTGGAGACCAAAAAGGAAAAGTTCAGTGGGGATGTAAAGGTGTGCATAGAGTTTTGTAGGAGATTGACTTTGAAATAGTATATCAGTCTTCCACTACATTCATGAAAACTGAACTGCAACAAGAGCTGCTCTGCTAGATCAATAAACTAAACAAAGTATGTGAAAAAATAGCTTTCAAAAATTGGACAACAGGTAGCACTTGAATTATTTTTCTGTTCTTAATTGGCATCCATACTTTTATTGCTTCCTCCTTTTAAGTTTGGATTCTATATTGTTAAATTAATTTTTGTAAAAGGCAGTTCTCACCATGTCATTCTCTTGATCAAAAATGATGTCATTGAAAAAGAATGCTGTAACAATAATAAAATTATAGAGTATTTGATTTTTGAAGTTGTGTCACAGGAAGCTGTATCAGATTGATGGAATGAGAGATTAAATAACGTGACCAAGGTCTCAGAAAATAGGGGTGCTGAAATTCAAATTCAGGAAATTTGTTGTAGTAATTTTTGTAACCATAAAATCCACTTACATTTCAAGAAGATGTTGCTTTTTACCTTTTTGCCTATTTCAAAGTTCCCAGTGTATGGATCCTAATATATATATCCTAAGTTATTCTTTACTATTTTTCTATAATAAAATTCAATTTTCTCATTTATAAAGTGTAGTACTCATCAAAGAGAATAGTATAAGGATTTAATGTGGTAATCACATGCTTAACTTATAGTAAATATTCTATAAATATTAGCTCGCTGCTCCTCCCCTTTTTCCTTTTTCTCTTTATTTTGTTCTCCTTTTACTTCTTCTATTATACCTATTATTATTATATTTTCATGTTAAACTGGGTAACACTTTTAGCTCTTTTGTGTTCTTTACTTCAATCCATATAGTCCATTGTGCCATTTTTGTGAACATGTCTTATGTTCCCTTCTGTTTTATACATGTGTATACTTGTAACTTTTTGGAATTATACTTTACGTATTTTATATTAACTTGTGATTCCTTACAAAAGAGTACTTTGACTTGCATACTGTTGCACAATGCCGTTCATTAAATAGATTTACATTTTTTCTACTGAGAAATGAGTGGAATTTTAACTTATGAATTTTGAGGATGCACTGAAATTGTAAAGGTTAGATCTTTTGAATCAAAGTCCAGGGTTATTATTTTTTAACTTAATTAAAGTTGCAGATATAAACAATAGAAGGTCAAATATACTTTCTGAAATAAGCAGGCATAGAGTGTATACAATCAAGATGAAATCCCATAAGGATAAAGAGAAGGTAATTAGGTTAAGAATATAGAACATTTTGCATAAATACAAATAAGCCATGCTTAGCTTTGTGCAAAGACCTAAGAAAAAGCTGAAGGCATCATGGGTTACAAATTACATATGTCATTGCTATAGATTCAAAAGAAAAAAAGGATACCAGGCTAGGTAAATTACAATGAAATATGCAAACACTCTTTACATGCTTTTCCAAGTGGGGAAATTGGGGTGATGATTAGCAACCTCCACTAAACTGAAAAATATTCAGGTCATTTTTTGTTTGTTTGTTTACCCAATATTTAAAGAATTATTTTGACATAAGAGTATATTTGATAATTAGTTGAAGTGTTTGGATCAACATTATCTAAAAAACCAAGTGTATTTTATTAAATGTTAAGTGCTGGTATAAAAATGAATAACTCAAACTACTAGTGTAATATATAGATAACAACTGTGTGGTCTTAGTGTAAAGTACATTTCTTTGTCTTTCTGTTTTCCATTCTCTTCCTCTTTAATCTTTCTTCCTCCCAGGCTGTTGTGTACTTCCCCCAATTTCCCTTTCTCTGCTTAGTCAAGTGCACTGGTTATGGCATTGTATTACAACTAATGTGCCAAATGCTTTAAAATCAAGGTCTATTTTTCCATAATTTTTATTTAACTTTAATGTATTTCTACTGCTTGGTTTTTATTTCTACAGCATAAATGTACAGAAATACTAGAAAAACAACTAATATTTATAGAGTGCTTTTGCACTTAGAAAGCACTTTCACTGGTGTTCTTTCTTTGATATTTTAAAACTACCCCATTTCCTCCCTTTCTAAAAATAATGCTGAAACATGGAGAGATTGGTTCAAGATGGTGGAGTAGAACGACGTGCTCTCACTCCCTCTTGTGAGAGCACCGGAATCACAACTAACTGCTGAACAATCATTGAAGGAAGACACTGGAACTCACTAAAAAAGATACCCCACATCCAAAGACAAAGGAGAAGTCACAGTGAGATGGTAGGAGGGGCACAATCACAATAAATTCAAATCCCATAACTGCTGAGTGGGTGACTCACAAACTGGAGAACACTTATAACACAGAAGTCCACCCACTGGAGTGAAGGTTCTGAGCCCAGACTTCCCAACCCGGGAGTCTGGCAAAGGGAGGAGGAACTCCTAGAGAATCAGACTTTGAAGGCTAGTGGGATTAGATTGCAGGACTTCGACAGGACTGTGGGAAACAGAGACTCCACACTTGGAGGGCACACACAAAGTAATGTGTGAATCAGGACCCGGGGGAAAGAGCAGTGACCCCATAGGAGACTGAACCAGACCTACCTGCTAGTGTGGGAGGATCTCCTGCAGAGGCAGGTGGTAGCTGTGGCTAACCATGAGGACAAGGACACTGGCAGCAGAAGTTCTGAGAAGTACTCCTTGGAATGAGCCCTCCCAGAGTCCACCATTAACCCTACCAAAGAGTCTAGGTAGGCTCCAGGGTTGGGTTGCTGCAGGCCAAACAACCAAAAGGGAAGAAACTCAGCCCCACCCATTAGCAGACAAGTGGATTAAAGTTTTACTGAGCTCTTCCCACCAGAGCAACACCCAGCTCTACCCACCACCAGTCCCTCCCATCAGGAGGTTGGCACAAGCCATTTAGATAGCCTCAACACCAGAGGGCAGACAGCAGAAGCAAGAAGAACTACAATCTTGCAGCCTGTGGAAGGAAAAGCACATTCACAGAAAGACAGACAAGATGAAAAGGCAGAGACCTATATACAGGAGGAAGGAACAAGATAAAAACTCAGAAAAACAACTAAATGGAGATAGGCAACCTTTCAGAAAACGAATTCAGAATAATGATAGTGAAGATGATCCAAGACCTCGGAAAAAGAGTGGAGGCAAAGACTGAGAAGATGCAAGAAATGATTTTAAAAGACCTAAAAGAATTAAAGAACAAACGAACAGAGATGAACAATGTGATAACTGAAATGAAAACTACACTAGAAGGAATCAATAGCAGAATAACTGAGGCAGAAGAACGGATAAGTGACCTGGAAGACAGAATGGTGGAATTCACTGCTGCGGAACAGAATAAAGAAAAAAGAATGAAAAGAAATGAAGACAGCCTAAGAGACCTATGGGACAACATTAAACACAACAACATTGGCATTATAGGGCTCCCAGAAGGAGAAGAGAGAGAGAAAGAACCCGAGAAAATATTTGAAGAGATTATAGTTGAACACTTCCCTAACATGGGAAAGGAAATAGCCACCCAAGTCCAGGAAGAGCAAGAGTCCCATACAGGAGAAACCCAAGGAGAAACATGCCAAGACACATAGTAAACAAATTGGCAAAAATTAAAGACAAAGAAAAATTATTGAAAGCACCAAGGGAAAAACGACAAATAGCATACAAGGGAACTCCCATAAGGTTAAAAGCTGATTTCTCAGCAGAAACTCTACAAACCGTAAGGGCATGGAATGACATATTTAAAGTGATGAAAGAGAAGAACATACAGCCAAGATTACTCTAACTGGCAAGGATCCCATTCAGATTTGATGGAGAAATCAAAAACTTTACAAAGAAAGAAAAGCTAAAAGAATTGAGCATCACCAAACCAGCTCTACAACAAATGCAAAAGAACTACTCTAGGTGGGAAACACAAGAGAAGAAAAGAACCTACAGTAACAAACACAAAAAAATTAAGAAAATGGTAATAGGAACATACATATTGATAATTGCCTTAAACGTGAATGGATTAAATGCTGCAACCAAAAGACACAGGCTTGCTGATTGGATACAAAAGCAAGACCCATATATATGCTGCCTACAAGAGACCCACTTCAGACCTAGGGACACATACAGACTGAAAGTGAGGGGATGGAAAAAGATACTCCATGCAAATGGAAATCAGAGGAAAGTTGGAATAGCAATACTTAGATAAAACAGACTTTAAATAAAGAATGTTATAAGAGCTGATCCAGTTTCCCACCACCTGACCATGCTCCTGGGAGAGGCCCTGCCTCACTGTGACTCGGAGTCTTGTGGGGGTCAGGCATCCAAGAGGACTGAGGTTTTCTTGATATGTGGCGTGTGCGAGACTCCCGAGGACAACTCCGGAACCATGGGCCTCCGGCACCCAGGTCATTGAGTCTGCTCCATGACATGAAGAAATGCCTTATAAGGTACTTGAAGACTGCAGACTGCATTCCCAAATCAATTGCCAGCTAGTCTAACTATGGGATTTGTTAAGTTTATGGCATTGGAAGTGGGATCCAAAGAAGACCCCAACAACTCCAAGGCTCTGGGTAACCAGAGGCTGGTAGCCACTCTGGCATATTGAGTTCACTGTTTTCTGGATGACTGGAGTTTAAGGCCATGTGGATGAAAGGGTCTTGGTGCTCCAGACAGGCATCAGGACTGTGCCTCTGAGGTGGGAGAGCCAACTTCAGGACACTGGTCCACAAGAGATATCCCAGCTCCACGTAATACCAAATGGCAAAAATCTCTCAGAGATCTCCATCTCAACATCAAGACCCAGCTTCACTCAACGACCAGCAAGCTACAGTGCTGGACACCCTATGCCAAACAACTAGCAAGACAGGAACACAGCCCCATCCATTGGCAGAGAGGCTGCCTAAAATCATAATAAGGCCACAGACACCCCCAATCACACCACCAGATGTGGACATGCCCACCAAAAAGACGAGATCCAGCCTCATCCACCAGAACACAGGCACTAGTCCCTTCCACCAAGAAGCCTACACAACTCACTGAACCAACCTTAGCCACTGGGGACAGATACCAAAAACAACGGGAATTACAAACCAGCAGCTTATGAAAAGGAGACCCCAAACACAGTAAGATAAGCAAAATGAGATGACAGAAAAACACACAGCAGATGAAGGAGCAGGGTCAAAACACACCAGACCTAACAAATGAAGAGGAATTAGGCAGTCTACCTGAAAAAGAATTCAGAATAATGATAGTAAGGATGATCCAAAATCTTGGAAATAGAATAGACAAAATGCAAGAAACATTTAACAAGGACATAGAAGAACTAAAGAGGAACCATGAAACGATGAAAAACACAAGAAATGAAATTAAAAATACGCTAGACGGGATCAATAGCAGAATAACTGAGGCAGAAGAACGGATAAGTGAACTGGAAGATAAAATAGTGGAAATAACTACTGCAGAGCAGAATAAAGAAAAAAGAATGAAAAGAACTGAGGACAGTCTCAGAGACCTCTGGGACAACATTACATGCACCAACATTCGAATTATAGGGGTCCCAGAAGAAGAAGAGAAAAAGAAAGAGACTGAGAAAATATTTGAAGAGATTATAGTTGAAAACTTCCCTAATATGGGAAAGGAAATATTTAATCAAGTCCTGGAAGCACAGAGAGTCCCATACAGGATAAATCCAAGGAGAAACATGCCAAGACACATTTTAATCAAACTGTCAAAAATTAAATATAAAGAAAACATATTAAAAGCAGCAAGGGAAAAACAACAAATAACACACAAGGGAATCCCCATAAGGTTAACAGCTGATCTTTCAGCAGAAACTCTGCAAGCCAGAAGCGAGTGGCAGGATATACTTAAAGTGATGAAGGAGAAAAACCTACAACCAAGATTATTCTACTCAGCAAGTATCTCATTCAGATTTGAGGGAGAAATTAAAACCTTTACAGACAAGCAAAAGCTGAGACAGTTCAGCACCACCAAACCAGCTTTACAACAAATGCTAAAGGAACTTTTCTAGGCAAGAAACACAAGAGAAGGAAAACACCTACAATAACAAACCCAAAACATTTAAGAAAATGGTAATAGGAACATACATATTGATAATTGCCTTAAACATGAATGGATTAAATGCTGCAACCAAAAGACACAGGCTTGCTGATTGGATACAAAAGCAAGACCCATATATATGGTGTCTACAAGAGACCCACTTCAGACCTAGGGACACATACAGACTGAAAGTGCGGGGATGGAAAAAGATATTCCAGGCAAATGGAAATCAAAAGAAAGCTGGAGTAGCAATTCTCACATCACACAAAATAGACTTTAAAATAAAGACTATTACAAGAGACAAAGAAGGACACTATATAATGATCAAGGGATCGATCCAAGAAGAAGGTATAACAATTGTAAATATTTATGCACCCATCATAGGAGCACCTCAATACATAAGGCAAATACTAACAGCCATAAAAGGGGAAATCGACAGTAATACAATCATAGTACGGGATTTTAACACCCCACTTTCACCAATGGACAGATCATCCAAAATGAAAATAAATAAGGAAACACAAGCTTTAAATGATACATTAAACAAGATGGACTTAATTGATATTTATAGGACATTCCATCCAAAAACAACAGAATACACATTTTTCTCAAGTGCTCATGGAACATTCTCCAGGATAAATCATATCTTGGGTCACAAATCAAGCCTTGGTAAATTTAAGAAAATTGAAATCACATCAAGTATCTTTTCTGACCACAATGCTATGAGACTAGATATCAATTACAGGAAAAGATCTGTAAAAAATACAAACACATGGGGGCTACACTATACACTACTTAATAACGAAGTGATCACTGAAGAAATGAAAGAGGAAATCAAAAAATACCTAGAAACAAATGAAAATGGAGACACGACGACGCAATACCTATGGGATGCAGCAAAATCAGTTCTAAGAGGGAAGTTTATAGGAATACAAGCCTACATCAAGAAAGAGGAAACATCTCGAATAAACAACCTAACCTTGCACCTAAAGCAATTAGAGAAAGAAGAACAAAAAACCCCCAAAGCTAGCAGAAGGAAAGAAATCATAAAGATTAGGTCAGAAAAAAATGAAAAAGAAATGAAGGAAAGAATAGTAAAAATCAATGAAACTAAAAGCTGGTTCTTCGAGAGAATAAACAAAATTGATAAACCATTAGCCAGACTCATCAAGAGAAAAAGGGAGAAGACTCAAATCAATAGAATTAGAAATGAAAAAGGAGAAGTAACCACTGACACTGCAGAAATACAAAAGATCATGAGAGATTACTACAAGCAACTCTATGCCAATAAAATGGACAACCTGGAAGAAATGGACAGATTCTTAGAAATGCACAAACTGCCGAGACTGAACCAGGAAGAAATAGAAAATATGAACAGACCAATCACAAGCACTGAAATTGAAACTGTGATTAAAAACCTTCCAACAAACAAAAGCCCAGGACCAGATGGCTTCACAGGAGAATTCTATCAAACATTTAGAGAAGAGCTAACACCAATCCTTCTCAAACTCTTCCAAAATATTGCAGAGGGAGGAACACTCCCAAACTCATTCTACGAGGCCACCATCACCCTGATACCAAAACCAGACAAAGACGTCACAAAGAAAGAAAACTACAGGCCAATATCACTGATGAACATAGATGCAAAAATCCTCAACAAAATACTAGCAAACAGAATCCAACAGCACATTAAAAGGATCATACACCATGATCAAGTGGGGTTTATCCCAGGAATGCAAGGATTCTTCAACATACGCAAATCAATCAATGTGATACACCATATTAACAAATTGAAGGAGAAAAGCCATATGATCATCTCAATAGATGCAGAGAAAGCTTTCGACAAAATTCAACACCCATTTATGATAAAAGCCCTGCAGAAAGTAGGCATAGAGGGAACTTTCCTCAACATAATAAAGGCCATATATGACAAACCCACAGCCAACATCGTCCTCGATGGTGAAAAACTGAAACCATTTCCACTAAGATCAGGAACAAGACAAGGTTGCCCACTCTCACCACTATTATTCAACATAGTTTTGGAAGTGTTAGCCACAGCAATCAAAGAAGACAAAGAAATAAAAGGAATCCAAATCGGAAAAGAAGAAGTAAAGCTGTCACTATTTGCAGATGACATGATACTATACATAGAGAATCCTAAAGATGCTACCAGAAAACTCCTAGAGCTAATCAATGAGTTTGGTAAAGTAGCAGGATACAAAATTAATGCACAGAAATCTCTTGCATTTCTATACACTAATGACGAAAAATCTGAAAGTGAAATTAAGAAAATACTCCCGTTTACCACTGCAACAAAAAGAATAAAATATCTAGGAATAAACCTACCTAAGGAGACAAAAGACCTGTATCCAGAAAATTATAGAACACTGATGAAAGAAATTAAGGATGATACAAATAGATGGAGAGATATACCATGTTCTTGGATTGGAAGAATCAACATTGTGAAAATGACTCTACTACCCAAAGCAATCTACAGATTCAATGCAATCCCTATCAAACTACCACTGGCATTTTTCACAGAACTAGAACAAAAAATTTCACAATTTGCATGGAAACACAAAAGACCCCAAATAGCCAAAGCAATCTTGAGAACGAAAAATGGAGCTGGAGGAATCAGGCTCCCTGACTTCAGACTATATTACAAAGCTTCAGTAATCAAGACAGTTTGGTACTGGCACAAAAACAGAAACATAGATCAATGGAACAGGATAGAAAGGCCAGAGATAAACCCACGCACATATGGTCACCTTATCTTTGATAAAGGAGGCAAGCATATACAGTGGAGAAAAGACAGCCTCTTCAATAAGTGGTGCTGGGAAAATTGGACAGGTACATGTAAAAGTATGAAATTAGAACACTCCCTGACACCATGCACAAAAATAAACTCAAAATGGATTAAAGACCTAAGTGTAAGGGCAGACACTATCAAACTCTTAGAGGAAAACATAGGCAGAACACTCTATGACATACATCACAGCAAGATTCTTTTTGACCCAGCTCCCAGAGAAATGGAAATAAGAACACAAATAAACAAATGGGACCTAATGAAACTTAAAAGCTTTTGCACAGCGAAGGAAACCATAAACAAGACCAAAAGACAACCCTCAGAATGGGAGAAAATATTTGCAAATGAAGCAACTGACAAAGGATTAATCTCCAAGATTTACAAGCAGCTCATGCAGCTCAATAACAAAAAAACGAACAACCCAATCCAAAAATGGGCAGAAGACCTAAATAGACATTTCTCCAAAGAAGATATACAGATTGCCAGCAGACACATGAAAGAATGCTCAACATCATTAATCATTAGAGAAATGCAAATCAAAACTACAATGAGATATCATCTCACACCGGTCAGAATGGCCATCATCAAAAAATCTAGAAACAATAAATGCTGGAGAGGGTGTGGAGGAAAGGGAATCCTCTTGCACTGTTGGTGGGAATGTAAATTGATACAGCCACTATGGAGAACAGTATGGAGGTTCCTTAAAAAACTACAAATAGAACTACCATACGACCCAGCAATCCCAATACTGGGCATATATCCTGAGAAAAGCATAATTCAAAAAGAGTCATGTACCAAAATGTTCATTGCAGCTCTATTTACAATAGCCAGGACATGGAAGCAACCTAAATGTCCATTGACAGATGAATGGATAAGGAAGATGTGGCACATATATACAATGGAATATTACTCAGCCATAAAAAGAAATGAAATGGAGGTATTTGTAATGAGGTGGATGGAGTTAGAGTCTGTCATACAGAGTGAAGTAAGTCAGAAAGAGAAAAACAAATACAGTATGCTAACACATATATACGGAATCTAAGGGAAAAAAAAAAAAACAAGGCCATGAAGAACCTAGTGGCAAGACGGGAATAAAGACACAGACCTACTAGAGAATGGACTTGAGGATATGGGGAGGGGGTGGGGTGAGATGTGACAGGGTAAGAGAGTGTCATGGACATATATACACTAACAAATGTAAAATAGATAACTAGTGGGAAGCAGCCGCATAGCACAGGGAGATCAGCTCGGTGCTCTGTGACCACCTAGAAGGGTGGGATGGGGAGGGTGGGAGGGAGGGAGATGCAAGAGGGAAGAGATATGGGAACATATTGTATATGTATAACTGATTCACTTTGTTATAAAGCAGAAGCTAACACACCATTGTAAGGCAATTATACTTCAATAAAGATGTTTAAAAAAAAAATAAAATAAAATAGATAAATAAATGTTTAAACAAACAAACAAACAAAAATAGTGGTGAGAGTGGACATCCTTGTATGTTCCTGATCTTAGAGGAAATGCTTTCAGTTTTTCACCATTGAGAATGATGTTTGCTGTGGTTTTGTCCTATATGGCCTTTATTATGTTGAGGTAGGTTCCCTCTATGCCCACTTTCTGGAGAGTTTTTATCGTAAATGGGTGTTGAATTTTGTCAAAAGCTTTTTCTGCATCAATTGAGATGATCATATGGTTTTTATTCTTCAATTTGTTAATATGGTGTATCACATTGATTGATTTGTGTATATTGAAGAATCGTTGCATCCCTGGGATAAATCTCACTTGATCATGGTTTATGATCCTTTTAATGTGCTGTTGGATTCTGTTTGCTAGTATTTTGCTGAGGATGTTTGCATCTATATTCATCAGTGATATTGGCCTGTAATTTTCTTTTTTTGTAGTATCTTTGACTGGTTTTGGTATCAGAGTGATGGTGGCCTCATACAATGCATTTGGGAGTGTTCCTTCCTCTGCAATTTTTGGAAGAATTTGAGAAGGATGGGTGTTAGGTCTTCTCTAAATATTTGATAGAATTCACTTGTAAAGCCATCTGGTCCTGCACTTTTGTTTGTTGGAAAATTTTTAATCACAGTTTCAATTTCATTACTTGTGGTTTGTCTGTTCATATTTTCTATTTCTTCCTGGTTCAGTCTTGGGAGGTTATACCTTTCTAAGAATTTGTCCATTTCTTCCAGGTTGTCCAGTTTATTGGCATAGAGTTGCTTGTAGTAGTCTCCAGGATGCTTTGTATTTCTGTGGCGTCTGTTGTAAGTTCTCCTTCTTCATTTCTATTTGTTTTTGATTTGATCCCTCTCCCTCTTTTACTTGATGAGTCTGGCTAAAGGTTTATCAATTTTGTTTATCTTCTCAAAGAACCAGCTTTTAGTTTTATTGAGCTTTGCTATTGTTTTCTTCATTTCTATTTCATTTATTTCTGCTCTGATCTTTATGATTTATCTCCTTCTACTAAATTTGGGATATGTTTGTTTTTCTTCCAATAGTTCCTTTAGGTGTAAGGTTAGATTGCTTATTTGAAATATTTGTTGTTTCTTGAGGTAGGATTTTATCGGTATAAACATCCCTCTTAAAACTGCTTATGCTGTATCCTATAGGTTTTGGATCAACGTGTTTTCACTGTCATTTGTCTCAAGGTATTTTTTGATTTCCTCTTTGATTTCTTCAGTGATCTCTCGGTTATTTAGTAACGTATTGTTTAGCCTTCATATGTTTGAGTTTTTTACGTTTTTTTCCCTGTAATTGATTTTTAATCTCATAGTGTTGTGGTCAGAAAAGATGCTTGATATGATTTCAATTTTCTTAAATTTACTGAGGCTTGATTTGTGACCCAAGATGTGATCTATCCTAGAGAATGTTCCATGCGCACTAGAAAAGAAAGTGTAATCTGCTGTTTTTGGATGGAATGTCCTATAAATATCAATTAAATTTATCTGGTCTATTGTGTCATTTAAAGCTTCTGTTTCCTTATTTATTTTCATTTTGGAAGGTCTGTCCATTGATGTAAGTGCGGTGTTAAAGTCCCCTACTATTATTGTGTTACTGTCAATTTCCTCTTTTATTGCTGTTAGCAGTTGCCTTATGTATTGCGGTGCTCCTATTTTGGGTGCATATATACTTATAATTGTTATTTCTTCTTTTTTTTTTTTTTTTTAAACATCTTTATTGAAGTATAATTGCTTTACAATGGTGTGTTAGTTTCTGCTTTATAACAGAGTGAATCAGTTATACATATACATATGTTCCCATATCTCTTGCCTCTTGCATCTCCCTCCCTCCCACCCTCCCCATCCCACCCCTCTAGGTGGTCACAAAGCACCGAGCTGATCTCCCTGTGCTATGCGGCTGCTTCCCACTAGCTATCTATTTTACATTTGGTAGTGTATATATGTCCATGACACTCTCTCACCCTGTCACATCTCACCCCTCCCCCTCCCCATATCCTCAAGTCCATTCTCTAGTAGGTCTGTGTCTTTATTCCTTTCTTGTCACTAGGTTCTTCATGGCCTTTTTTTTTTTTTTCCCTTAGATTCCATATATATGTGTTAGCATACTGTATTTGTTTTTCTCTTACTTCACTCTGTATGACAGACTCTAACTCCATCCACCTCATTACAAATACCTCCATTTCATTTCTTTTTATGGCTGAGTAATATTCCATTGTATATATGTGCCACATCTTCTTTATCCATTCATCCGATGATGGACACTTAGGTTGCTACCATGTCCTGGCTATTGTAAATAGAGCTGCAATGAACATTTTGGTACATGACTCTTTTTGAATTATGGTTTTCTCAGGGTATATGTTCAGTAGTGGAATTGCTGGGTCGTATGGTAGTTCTATTTTTAGTTTTTTAAGGAACCTCCATACTGTTCTCCTTCGTGGCTGTATCAATTTACATTCCCACCAACAGTGCAAGAGTGTTCCCTTTTCTCCACACCCTCTCCAGCATTTATTGTTTCTAGATTTTTAATGCTGGCCATTCTGACCAGTGTGAGATGATATCTCATTGTAGTTTTGATTTGCATTTCCCTAATGATTAGTGATGTTGAGCATTCTTTCATGTGTCTGCTGGCAATCTGTATATCTTCTTTGGAGAAATGTCTATTTAGGTCTTCTGCCCATTTTTGGATTGGGTTGTTCGTTTTTTTGTTATTGAGCTGCATGAGCTTCTTATAAATCTTGGAGGTTAATCCTTTGTCAGTTGCTTCATTTGCAAATATTTTCTCCCATTCTGAGGGTTGTCTTTTGGTCTTGTTTATGGTTTCCTTCGCTGTGCAAAAGGTTTTAAGTTTCATTAGGTCCCATTTGTTTATTTGTGTTCTTATTTCCCTTTCTCTAGGAGTTGGGTCAAAAAGGATCTTGCTGTGATTGTTCTGCCTATGTTTTCCTCTAAGAGTTTGATAGTGTCTGCCCTTACACTTAGGTCTTTAATCCATTTTGAGTTTATTTTTGTGCATGGTGTCAGGGAGTGTTCTAATTTCATACTTTTACATGTACCTGTCCAATTTTCCCAGCACCACTTATTGAAGAGGCTGTCTTTTCTCCACTGTATATGCTTGCCTCCTTTATCAAAGATAAGGTGACCATATGTGCGTGGGTTTATCTCTGGCCTTTCTATCCTGTTCCATTGATCTATGTTTCTGTTTTTGTGCCAGTACCAAACTGTCTTGATTACTGAAGCTTTGTAATATAGTCTGAAGTCAGGGAGCCTGATTCCTCCAGCTCCATTTTTCGTTCTCAAGATTGCTTTGGCTATTTGGGGTCTTTTGTGTTTCCATGCAAATTGTGAAATTTTTTGTTCTAGTTCTGTGAAAAATGCCAGTGGTAGTTTGATAGGGATTGCATTGAATCTGTAGATTGCTTTGGGTAGTAGAGTCATTTTCACAATGTTGATTCTTCCAATCCAAGAACATGGTATATCTCTCCATCTATTTGTATCATCCTTAATTTCTTTCATCAGTGTTCTATAATTTTCTGGATACAGGTCTTTTGTCTCCTTAGGTAGGTTTATTCCTAGATATTTTATTCTTTTTGTTGCAGTGGTAAACGGGAGTATTTTCTTAATTTCACTTTCAGATTTTTCGTCATTAGTGTATAGAAATGCAAGAGATTTCTGTGCATTAATTTTGTATCCTGCTACTTTACCAAACTCATTGATTAGCTCTAGGAGTTTTCTGGTAGCATCTTTAGGATTCTCTATGTATAGTATCATGTCATCTGCAAATAGTGACAGCTTTACTTCTTCTTTTCCGATTTGGATTCCTTTTATTTCTTTGTCTTCTTTGATTGCTGTGGCTAACACTTCCAAAACTATGTTGAATAATAGTGGTGAGAGTGGGCAACCTTGTCTTGTTCCTGATCTTAGTGGAAATGGTTTCAGTTTTTCACCATCGAGGACGATGTTGGCTGTGGGTTTGTCATATATGGCCTTTATTATGTTGAGGAAAGTTCCCTCTATGCCTACTTTCTGCAGGGCTTTTATCATAAATGGGTGTTGAATTTTGTCGAAAGCTTTCTCTGCATCTATTGAGATGATCATATGGCTTTTCTCCTTCAATTTGTTAATATGGTGTATCACATTGATTGATTTGCGTATGTTGAAGAATCCTTGCATTCCTGGGATAAACCCCACTTGATCATGGTGTATGATCCTTTTAATGTGCTGTTGGATTCTGTTTGCTAGTATTTTGTTGAGGATTTTTGCATCTATGTTCATCAGTGATATTGGCCTGTAGTTTTCTTTCTTTGTGACGTCTTTGTCTGGTTTTGGTATCAGGGTGATGGTGGCCTCGTAGAATGAGTTTGGGAGTGTTCCTCCCTCTGCAATATTTTGGAAGAGTTTGAGAAGGATTGGTGTTAGCTCTTCTCTAAATGTTTGATAGAATTCTCCTGTGAAGCCATCTGGTCCTGGGCTTTTGTTTGTTGGAAGGTTTTTAATCACAGTTTCAATTTCAGTGCTTGTGATTGGTCTGTTCATATTTTCTATTTCTTCCTGGTTCAGTCTCGGCAGTTTGTGCATTTCTAAGAATCTGTCCATTTCTTCCAGGTTGTCCATTTTATTGGCATAGAGTTGCTTGTAGTAATCTCTCATGATCTTTTGTATTTCTGCAGTGTCAGTGGTTACTTCTCCTTTTTCATTTCTAATTCTATTGATTTGAGTCTTCTCCCTTTTTCTCTTGATGAGTCTGGCTAATGGTTTATCAATTTTGTTTATTCTCTCGAAGAACCAGCTTTTAGTTTCATTGATTTTTACTATTCTTTCCTTCATTTCTTTTTCATTTTTTTCTGACCTAATCTTTATGATTTCTTTCCTTCTGCTAGCTTTGGGGGTTTTTTGTTCTTCTTTCTCTAATTGCTTTAGGTGCAAGGTTAGGTTGTTTATTCGAGATGTTTCCTCTTTCTTGATGTAGGCTTGTATTCCTATAAACTTCCCTCTTAGAACTGATTTTGCTGCATCCCATAGGTATTGCGTCGTCGTGTCTCCATTTTCATTTGTTTCTAGGTATTTTTTGATTTCCTCTTTCATTTCTTCAGTGATCACTTCGTTATTAAGTAGTGTATAGTGTAGCCCCCATGTGTTTGTATTTTTTACAGATCTTTTCCTGTAATTGATATCTAGTCTCATAGCATTGTGGTCAGAAAAGATACTTGATGTGATTTCAATTTTCTTAAATTTACCAAGGCTTGATTTGTGACCCAAGATATGATTTATCCTGGAGAATGTTCCATGAGCACTTGAGAAAAATGTGTATTCTGTTGTTTTTGGATGGAATGTCCTATAAATATCAATTAAGTCCATCTTGTTTAATGTATCATTTAAAGCTTGTGTTTCCTTATTTATTTTCATTTTGGATGATCTGTCCATTGGTGAAAGTGGGGTGTTAAAATCCCATACTATGATTGTATTACTGTCGATTTCCCCTTTTATGGCTGTTAGTATTTGCCTTATGTATTGAGGTGCTCCTATGATGGGTGCATAAATGTTTACAATTGTTATACCTTTCTCTTAGATCGATCCCTTGATCATTATATAGTGTCCTTCTTTGTCTCTTGTAATAGTCTTTATTTTAAAGTCTATTTTGTCTGATATGAGAATTGCTACTCCAGCTTTCTTTTGATTTCCATTTGCATGGAATATCTTTTTCCATCCCCGCACTTTCAGTTTGTATGTGTCTCTGGGTCTGAAGTGGGTCTCTTGTAGACAGCATATATATGGGTCTTGTTTTTGTATCCATTCAGCCAGCCTGTGTCTTTTGGTGGGAACATTTAATCCATTTACATTCAAGGTAATTATTGATATGTATGTTCCTATTCCCATTTTCCTAAATGTTTTGGGTTTGTTATTGTAGGTGTTTTCCTTCTCTTGTGTTTCTTGCCTAGAGAAGTTCCTTTAACATTTGTTGTAAAGCTGGTTTGGTGGTGCTGAACTCTCTCAGCTTTTGCTTGTCTCTAAAGGTTTTAATTTCTCCATCACATCTGAATGAGATCCTTGCTGGGTAGAGTAATCTTGGTTGTAGGTTTTTCTCCTTCATCACTTTAAGTATATCCTGCCACTCGCTTCTGGCTTGCAGAGTTTCTGCTGAAAGATCAGATGTTAACCTTATGGGGATTCCCTTGTGAGTTATTTGTTGTTTTTCCCTTGCTGCCTTTAATATGTTTTCCTTATATTTAATTTTTGACAGTTTGATTAATATGTGTCTTGGCGTGTTTCTCCTTGGGTTTATCCTGTATGGGACTCTCTGTGCTTCCAGGACTTGATTAACTATTTCCTTTCCCATATTAGGGAAGTTTTCAACTATAATCTCTTCAAATATTTTCTCAGTCACTTTCTTTTTCTCTTCTTCTTCTGGGACTCCTATAATTCGAATGTTGGTGCGTTTAATGTTGTCCCAGAAGTCTCTGAGACTGTCCTCAGTTCTTTTCATTCTTTTTTCTTTATCCTGCTCTGTAGTAGTTATTTCCACCATTTTATCTTCCAGGTCACTTATCCTTTCTTCTGCCTCAGTTATTCTGCTATTGATCCCATCCAGGGTATTTTTAATTTCATTTATTATGTTTTTCATCATTGCTTGGTTCCTCTTTAGTTCTTCTACGTCCTTGTTAAATGTTTCTTGCATTTTGTCTATTCTATTTCCAAGATTTTGGATCATCCTTACTATCATTATTCTGAATTCTTTTTCAGGTAGACTACCTATTTCCTCTTCATTTGTTAAGTCTGGTGTGTTTTGACCCTGCTCCTTCATCTGCTGTGTGTTTTTCTGTCATCTCATTTTGCTTATCTTACTGTGTTTGGGGTCTCCATTTCACAGGCTGCAGGTTTGTAGTTTCCTTTGTTTTTGGTATATGGCCCCAGTGGCTAAGTGCCGGAGTCCAGCTCCAGCGGGACAGGATAACCTGAGGTAGGGAACGGAGTCGGCAAGGACAGAGCAGCACCACTCAAAAGGATTGCAAGCATCTGACAGTTTATTGTAAAAACTTAAGTCCTTATATATCATTAAATGATTATTTAACCTTATCATAACAACTAGTTATTAGGCTCTCAGTTATTTTCAAATAGTCATATCAATACTATAATGGTCCAGACATAATAATATTTCTTTGTGGTCATCTTATTTTTTCCATGCCCTGAGGCAAGGTACATTCCCATCATTGTGGTTTTCTCAGTTAGATGAATATCTCTTCGTATTAGCAGTCTCTGTTTCAAGTGTACCATTGGTTCATGACCACAGTCTCTCAGGTGTTTACTTTCCTTGATGTTATCAATTATGAAAGAGCGTATAGTTCAAAACATTCTCATAATACAATGATTACACAATTCTTATAAATGTGTAACATAAATTCACTTCAAGGGCAAGTTACATTAAAAGGTAAATCATTTTTAAAGTATTTACAATATATACCTTGTGACTGTATTGCTTTCGCGTGCCAATTACCGGATCTGCTATAGATTGCATATAAAACATCAACTTCAAATCTATTCCTGGCTACTTTCAATGGTCGTAAACATCCCTTAATATAAAACCAGACATTTCCATAAACATCCAAAACACCATATTTTGGCCATAATACTTTTAGTTTCTCCTACAATGTTGGATCTCGTAATCTAAACATATTATTCCCCAATCCTTTAACCCAAACAGGAGGAGGTGGGGTGGGTATAGGCAATGTGGGAAATACAGTTGTTATAATTTTCTCAGGGGGTCGTCTCAACAATTGTTCTCGGGGCTGAAATCCCCCAAGCACTCCCGGGATGAGTAACACACTTCCAAGTAACAACAGGGGTAATGTTATGAGGTTCCCACCAAACCGTGGCGAGAAGCTTTGCTTTCTTATCCGCGAAGCGTCCCAAGCTTTGCTCAGGGCACTAGCTGTGCTAGTTTCACTTCGCGGCGTCTGGATGGGCTCCAACAGCTAAGGTTGGTTCAGTGGGTTGTGTAGGCTTCCAGGTGGAGGGAACTAGTGCCTGTGTTCTGGTGAATGAGGCTGGATCTTGTCTTTCTGGTGGGCACGTCCACGTCTGGTGGTGTATTTTGGGGTGTCTGTGGCCTTATTATGATTTTAGGCAGCCTCTCTGCTAATGGATGGGGCTGTGTTCCTGTCTTGCTAGTTGTTTGGCATAGGGTGTCCAGCGCTGTAGCTTGCTGGTCGTTGAGTGAAGCTGGGTCTTGATGTTGAGATGGAGATCTCTGAGAGATTTTTGCCATTTGGTATTATGTGGAGCTGGGAGGTCTCTTGTGGACCAGAATCCTGAAGTTGGCTCTCCCACCTCAGAGGCACGGCCCTGATGCCTGGCTGGAGCACCAAGAGCCTTTCGTCCACACAGCTTTCCGGCTGCCCTGCTCCTCAGGCCGGGTCCCCATGGCACCACTATTATTCAACATAGATTTGGAAGTCCTAGCCATGGCAATCGGAGAAAAAAAAGAAATAAAAGGAATATAAATTGGAAAAGAAGTAGTAAATTGCCACGGTTTGCAGATGACATGATACTACACATAGAGAATCCTAAAGATGCCACCAGAAAACTACTACAGCTAATCAATGAATTTGGTAAAGTTGTAGGATACAACACTAATGCACAGAAATCTTTTGCATTCCTAAACACTAATGATGAAAAGTCTGAAAGAGAAATTAAGGAAAGACTCCCATTTACAAATGCAACAAAAAGAATAAAATACCTAGGAATAAACCTACCTAGGGAGCCAAAAGACCTGTATGCAGAAAACTATAAGACACTGATGAAAGTAATTAAAGATGATACAGACAGATGGAGAGTATACCATGTTCTTGGATTGGAGGAATCAATATTGTGAAAATGACTCTACTACCCAAAGCAATCTACAGATTCAATGCAATTCCTATCAATTTACCATTGGCATTTTTTACAGAACTAGAACAAAAAAATCTTAAAATTTGTATGGAGACACAAAAGACCCTGAATAGCCAAAGCAGTCTTGAGGGAAAAAAACAGAGATAGAGGAATCAGGCTCCCTGACTTCAGACTATATTACAAAGCTACAGTAATCAAGACAATATGGTACTGGCACAAAAACAGAAATACAGATCAAGGGAACAGGATAGAAAGCCCAGAGATAAACCCACGCACCTATGGTCAAATAATCTATGACCTAGGAGGCAAGGATATACAAGGGAGAAAATACAGTCTCTTCAATAAGTGGTGTTGGGAAAACTGGACAGCTGCACATAAATGAAATTTACATTGCACAGAATGAATTTAAGCTGCACCAAATGAAATTAAAACACTCCCTAACACCATACATAAAAATAAACTTAAAATGGATTAAAGACCTAATGTAAGACTAGACACTATAAAACTCTTAGAGGAAAACTTAGGAAGAACACTCTTTGACATAAATCACAGCAATATGTTTTTTGATCCACCTTCTAGAGAATAGAAATAAAACCAAAAATTAACAAATGGGACCTAATGAAACTTAAAAGTTTTTGCACAGCAAAGGAAACTACAAACAAGACGAAAAGAGAACCCTCAGAATGGGATAAAATATTTACAAAGGGATCAATGGACAAAGGATTAATCTCCAAAACATATAAACAGCTCATGCAGCTCAATATTAAAAAAACAAACAACCCATCCAAAAATGGGCAGAAGATCTAAATAGACATTTCTCCAAAGAGGGCATACAGATGGCCAAGAAGCACATGAAAATCTGCTCAACATCACTAATTATTAGAGAAATGTAAATCTACACTACAATGAGGTATCACCTCACACCAGTTAGAATGGGTATCATCAGAAGATCTATAAACAACAAATGCTGGAGAGGGTGTGGAGAAAAGAGAACCCTCTTACACTGTTGATGAGAATGTAACTTGATAGAGCCACTATGGAGAACAGTATGGAAGTTCCCTAAAAAACTAAAAAGAGAATTACCATATGACACGGCAATCCCACTACTCAGCACATAACCAGAGAAAACCATAATTCAAAAAGACACATACACCCTAGTGTTCATTGCAGCACTATTTACAATAGCCAGGGCATGGAAGCAACCTAAATGCCCATTGACAGATGAATGGATAAAGAAGATGTGGTATACATATATATATATACAATGGAATATTACTCAGCCATAAAAAGGAACGAAATTGGGTCAGTTGTAGAGACATGGATGGATCTAGAAACTGTCATACAGAGTGAAGTAAGTCAGAAATAGAAAAACAAATATCGTACATTAACACATATATGTGGAACCTAGAAAAATGGTACAGATGAACCAGTTTGCAGGGCAGAAATTGAGACACAGATGTAGAGAACAAACGTATGGACAACAAGGGGGGAAAGTGGCAGGGCGCTGGTGGTAGTGGTGTGATGAATTGGGAGATTGGGATTGACATATATGCACTAATATGTATAAAATGGATAACTAATAAGAACCTGCTGTGTAAAAAAAATAAATAAAATTAAATTAAAAAGTAAAAATAATAATGCTGAATCTCTAGGAGTTTTTGATTTACTTAGGGAAATATAGCTAGTAAATGGCAAAGCAAGGATTCAAACTTCATCTTCTACAATATGCAAAATCTCTGCAAAGTGACTTTCATCAGTGCAAAACCAGGACTTTATATACTTCCTTGCTCTTGGTAGGAGAAATATTCATTCTAAACTTAAAATAAAATTCTTCCCTACTGCTCATTATACATGATGGTGGTTTCTTTTATTCATTGATTAAAATGTCCAACTTTAGAACCACAGAGTCCTCCAAGTTCCAGTCAGTTTATGATGGAGGATGCATTGCTATATCCAGGACAACAATGAATTTAGGTAGCAAGGTTGGCAATCTGGGCAATGCAGTCTCATGCAACAGCTGGATTTTAGTTGGATTCATCAGGGAAAGGGCGTTTACCATGAACAACTACATGTGTGATCCAGTAAATTCGATCAGTAATCATGACTTGTGTGGCAGACCAAAATTCTAGTCCATTGGCAAAAGCCCAAAAGGCAGTAAAATTGTAATAAGATTCATTAAGCAGAGTATTGGCCAGAGTTATGAAAACATCCTTGAGTTCTGCCCATCAAGAGAAGATCACCTGTCCATTTTCAGTTCAGCACAGTTGGTGCTAAGGCTAAATAGTTCAGTAGACACCATCAGTTTTAACCAATATTTCAGTCCAGGACACCATCAAAGTTGAGCTCACTCAAAATATTAGTGACCTAGACCCAGGAATTCAAGGGAACCTTGTGAATCAAGGCCCCTTATCAAGCCAGTTTTACTTTAAGAGGCAGAGGGGACATAAACATTCTCCCGAAATTATAGCTGCCATTTTTTCATATAAAGCTGCAATGCTGCTGGCGTGTAGCCTAGTGCATTCTTGGATATACAAATTCCATTTAATAAGGGAGGGTTTTTGGCTCTTCCCACCTTGTTTGTTGAGTTTGAGCTGACCCACCTCAAAATGGGAATATCAAAGTGGAAAGTCACACAGTTCTATGTTTCAGGTATTTCATTTCAATAAGTGCTCTAGTGACAAGTCAATAGCTGCTTTACAAAAGGAGTTTACTTGGTCACCATGTCAGAGCAGACATGACTGACAAACCTTAAGAGATACCATGGTGTAGAGGCTGCTTTTCATTGTCAGAGGCTCCAAAGCCAAAATCCTCAGCAGTTGTAGCTCAAATGGAATATTAGGGTTGTGTGACTCCAAGTACTAACATTGGTTTTTGGTACCAGAGACTTTTCCCAATTAGGGGAGTTCCTCTGGCACTTGTGAACATTCAGCAGGTAAAACATCAATACAATTAATTATACATTCAGTAGTTTAGAAGCCACAACAACAGTACATTGAATTGTGTCAATGGATCTCACCAACAAGGTCACTTAGTTTTCCTTCCCCATTATGAATTCTGCCTAAAACTTATACGTTGAACTTGGGTACCCCTTCCTCCCATGGAACCAGATATGATGGTGACTTGGGAGGTCTCTATCCAACAGAATCATAAATTTTGCAATTCTCCCCTCCCCAAAATTCCCCAACATACTTGGAGTAAAGCTTTTGGTTTTTCTTGGAGACAATAAGAACTGCATCCCACTCTTAATAAGCTTTCTTATTAAAGTAGCTGAGGTTGACATTGAGGGAGAGCAGGAATCAGTGAGAATAAAGGGAGAGAATGCTACACACCAATAAACAAGGTACATTTACTTTGGTTTCAAGAGGTGCTGAATTTCTGACCTCAAAAATTTATCTATGTTTGTCTCACAAGAATTTAAATATTGAAAGTCATTTCTCATTCTCCAGTGGGTCACCTTTGTCAGCATTGTAAACGATCTGGATCAGCAAAAGCCTCAATTTTAGTCAATGCCTAATCTATGATTTCCCATAAGAGTTTTTGTTTGTTTGTTTGTTTGTTTTTTTCAGGGAATTCTTCCCTAGAGGATCAAAGCTCTCTTATAGCATCCAGAACCCGTTACAAAACAACACAAAACAAAATGAAACCCCTCAGATCTCCAACTATCATCTTCAAATGGATCTAAGATAGGCATAATAGACTGCAAGAGGGGCTAAGCTATAAGACAGCCCAGTTATTTCCAGTGTTCCTCAAAGAGCATTGCATGCCCTTTCCCTGTTTCTGAAATGAAGTAGCCATTTTTTAAAAATTCACCTTGCTTCTGCCTATACCTCTTGTGAATTCTCTTCCTTCCATGCTATTTAGGTGACCATTTCTGTAACTGCTGTTTGAAAGTAAGTAGAACTACTTCTGTCCTTCCAGAATGAATCTTAGCACTAGGTATTACAATGGATGGACCTGAGGCTGCTCACCATATTGGCAAGAAACTCCCCCTTCCATCCACCCTCCCTCTCCCTCCATCCCTGTCCCCACCTATGGGAGAATTAACAATTATAGCACACTCTTCAGATAGCTGTCTTTGAACCTACTTTCAAGTTGTCAGAATGCAACTACTACCCAATTTTTTTCTAACTAACAGGCAATAAAGTTGAGACCCATATATTTCCTGGTTGACCATACAATTTGATCAACATGTTTATTACCAATTTCCATGGATTTCCCATAAATTCTATTAGGCTGCATCGCTTTCATTCTTCCTCTTCCAGAAATTCTTGTCTCTATCAGCATCCCATCTTCACTGCTAAAACATCTTTCTAGAACTGCAAAAGGCCTGAGATTTTTACCTAATTTGCAAGGTAATAAGTTAGACTGTCACAAAACAGAGACAGTTTTGTGGATGCTGGGAGAAGACACGAGTCTCCTGTGTCAGAGACAAAGGACTTTATTTTTCATGACAGTAATAGTAGCAAGAGTATCCAAATTTTTGCATATATTACATGAATTCCAATTCTCCCAGGATGAAGAGGGCCAAATGACCCTTGCAAACATAGTGGGTTTCAGGAACTTGAATATTCTATAATAGGAAGTAAGCATGTTTGCCCTTTGCTTCTGTAGGAATCATTGTCTCATTATGTTAAACAGCAAGCAAGGCTACTCTTTGCTTCAGAGACACTATAACTTCTTAGTCTGACCACTATGCAAACATCTTTGAAAAGAGAGCCCAGAACAAAGGGCAGTTAGTGACTCACTCATGAGACATGTAGACACATGAGAGCCACTGAAAATCGTCTCCTAACAATAACAATAATGTGAAATTATCACTAAACATAACTCACAATTTTGATAAAAATTGCATTGACTCTTTTAGGGAGGGAATTGGAATTAAGAATATCTTTCCTAATGAACAAATACTTCCCATATAAATTTAATGCTGTTATCTATAGAATTACACACAGTCCGTGATTTAAGATGGCTCGACCTACAATTTTTCAACTTTATGATGGTGAGAAAGCCATAAGCATTCAGTAGAAACAATATTTTGAATTTTGATCTTTTCCTGGTCTGGCAATATGTAGTACAGTACTTTTTTGTGATGCTGGCAGTGGCAGCACGCTACAACTCTAGTCAATCATGTGATAACAGGGTAAACAACTGGTACACTTGTTTTTCAATTTCAGTACTAATTCAATAAATTACATGAGACAGTCAACACTATTATAAAATAGGCTTTGCATTAGGTGATTTTGCCCAACAGTAAGCTAATGTGCATGTTCTGAGAACATTTAAGGTAAGGTAGGCTAAGTTATGATGTTTGGTAAGTTAGGTGTATTAAATGCATTTTGATTATGATCTTTCAACTTATGATGGGTTTATCTGGAAGTAACCCCATCATAAATTGAGGAAGATCTATAAAGTGAATGGATGACTATCTTTTGTAATTTATGCATTAGTATGATACAATCAACCCTCAATATGTATATATTTTATTGAAATTCAAATATCTATTTCCTTTCCCCAGATTAGCTAGAATTATCATGGTTGCACAGCAACTATGTGTTCTCAGAAATAGTGCTAAGATGTTTGTTGAACAAGAAAGGATGGAAACAATTCATGGGGGATTGTATGTGAGCTGGACAGGGCCAAGAGAAGCTGACGAGCTCCTGCTTGATATATCTTGTTGATACTGAAAGAAGGAGGCATTGCTGATGCTCAGAGGGCCTTAAATTCTAGTCTGAAAAAGATTAATGCATGTTTACCATGTAATAACATGCTTTAGATAAGAAAGCTAACAAGTGTATTCGGTAACATCTGCTTATATTTAATTGAGTAGTGACAATGGCATCCATATGTAGAGTTGTTTCACAAAAACTACACATTGAAACACAATTTTGGAGGGAATGGAACAGTGCTTTTTTCCTCAAAGGTGGCACTTTATAGTAACTTACCTCTTGTTAGCTATAAACTACAAATTTTTACACAATTTGAATAGTAAATTCTGATTTATTGTAGTGATTTAATTAGTAACAAAAACATTTCATAAACTTCTAATTATTTTTACAATTGTACTCTTAGCATATAAGCATATAATGAAAGAAGTATTTTAATATGTTAATGTATCTATATGTTAATATAACATAAAAAGGAATAATGGTGTTTGAATAACAAAGCTCACAATGTGGTTACATTTAACAAACTCTAAAATAGTAATAATAAAAAAAAAGAGTTGGGATTTTTAAATCTAAGTTCAGAGCAAGAGAAATACTAGGATAGATGGAAATAGTCATACAATTAGAGACAAAGTTTGTTACTCAAATTACATTTTGCTTCTATCTTCTCTAACCTGAAGAACTATTTCAATCTAAAAAGCAAGAGGGAAGAAAATCCATGAATGGTTGAATAATTAGCAAGAGTAATCTCTACATATATTCATGTATTCTATATCCCCAAATCTTTGAATCTATAGTTTCCTAATGTAATATGCAAATGATTTACTGAAAAAAGTAATGAAGTAAGAGTTAAGAGAGCAGCTGGTTTAACCTTGAGCAATTCACTTAAACTATCTGGTATTAATTTTCTAGGCTGTGAAATGAGCTTTTTGGATTAAGAAATGTGTGGGCAAATTAGATTGATGGTTATATCTACCTTCTAACCAACCAATTGTACTTCCTGTCTATAAATAACATTGCAATTATTAGGAGTTATAATGAGTCCAGAGTCATGATCATAGACATTACCTAAGACATCTTGTTCATCACCCAAAACATCTTGGCCTTTAGACTGGAGAAACATTGGAAGATAGCACACCACCTTCCAATGTGAGTGCCCTTGAGACATGGACCACATGGTATGGTGACAATTACTGGTCCAATTGATCACTGCAACTTTCCAAGTAAGGAAAGGGGGAACAGAATTTGATCGACTGTTTAGCTTTTCCCAAGGACTATACTAATACAAATCCTTAATGAGCTAAGCTTTTATTGGCCCAGTTCTGCAGACAGAGATCTTGAAATATATTAGCAAGTAAATGGAGGAGCCAGACGTCTTTGCCATTTATTTTATATCAAATCTATTTTCTATGCAGTAAGTCACACCACTACTAAATAAAAAATTAAGTGAAATAACATTGCTCTTTCTGGATGACTCATCTTTTGAATAGGCTTCATAACGCCTTGAGGATAAAGATCATGGTTTATTCATTATGATCCTCTGAGCTTAGTGAAAAATCTGTACGCACTAAGTGTTCATTAAATATTGTGTATACATTTTATTGAAGTTCAAATACTTGTTTACATTTCCCAGATTAGTTAATACTATCATAGTTGCAGAGCAACTCTGTGTTCTCAGAAACAGTGTTAAGATGTTTGTTGAACAAGAAAGGATTGAAACAATTCATGGGGGAGTGCATGTGAGCTGGACAGTGTCAAGAGAAACTTGGTATATCTTGTTGACACTAAAAGAAGGAGGCATTTGCTGATGATCAGAAAGTTCATGAAACATAATGGTATTTTTCTCATCAATGTATAAGAGTTTTATTTAATGAAAACTTGTACCTCTCATCAGTGTTCTACTTGATGTAACAGCTCAGAACATTGAGATACTAGACATTTTAACTGGTAATAAGTGTGAAAATAGTTTTAAAACATGGAAAACCTAGATGAATTTCTGAGGACCCACAGAACTATGTTTCATGGATTATTTAGGGATTAATAGTTTAAATTATTCTCATTCAAAATAAATTTAATTAATAAGTTTAATTAAAAATAAAAATGATTCTATTATCAACAAATGCTTTATTAGAAGCATATAAAAAAGAAAGAATATCATAATGGTATGGATGAAAGACTTGAAAAGTTGAAAATAAAATCAAGGAAAATAAAATGGAAAGCAACAAATGCTTTAGAATGATTAAAGGAAAAGTATTATATATGGAAAAAAGGAGATCCATCATACAGATATTTCTGAATAGAGAACAAAATAAATGAACAAAAATACTAAACAATATGACAGAAGGAAATTTATTAGAATAATGTTAGCACTGAATTTTACCAGATTAAGCAGGTATAACACATTCTTGGGAAATTGTTAAAAAAAAAAAAAAAAAAGAAGCAAAACAGTCAACAGGCTTCCAAAATCCAAACCAAATGAAATAAAATACATACTTACATGACTAGCCCTAGAAATCTCCAATGAGTTTCATTATTTGATAGAAATAGTGATCTCTTATTTTTATACCAGCTCAACTTAGTATTCAAGTTCAAAAGCAGCAGGTAGATTTTTTTTAACCAATAGAAATGAGGGAATATAGGACCCATGAGTCCATTTTGAAACAACTGCTCCATGGTAAAATTCAGAGCATAAAACAAATATTGTGTTTCTTACATGCATTGGATTGGTTTATATAAGTATCATTCATTCATTCTTTCAATAAAGATTTAACATTCTTCCTTTCTGAAGCAGCCGTTATGCTAGGTCCTGGTGATTCAGCAGCAAACAATTTAGAGGAGTTCCCTGATCCCATAGAGCTTACATTTTTTGGCTGGAAATTGGAGGAGGGGGGTGGAGATAAAACAATAATTTACCATGGTGACTGGCAGTTTGAGAGATCTTTCAGATAACTATTTAGAAAAGGATTCTCTGAGTAGGTGACCAGTATGCTGAAGATACTAATTGCAGCATTTGTACATGTACAAATGGTCAATAATTCATCAATATTTTGTACATTCTATATTCAGTTGCTCCCAAACTCTTCTAGGGATAAACTGACCATAATTCTACAATTTCATGGGTTGTAGTCGTTTCTCACCATTTAAAGCTAACCTTACTTTTTCTTTTTTTTTTGCTTAAAATTTGATAACTGATTTTGTTGTATTTCTTAAATGGAAATATTTCAATTGTACATTCATTTTTAATAGATTTATTGAAATATAATTGATATACAAAGAAATGCACATATTTAATGTGTACAATTTGATGAGTTTGAACATATGCAAACACCTGTAATTATATCACTATCAAGGTAACAGACATATCTAATGCCTGCCAAAGTTTCCTTGTATCTCTTTGTATATGACTCTTAAGTATTTACATATAAAACATTAATGTCTTTTCCATTAGGATGATAAGGATATTCTTTAATCTTTTCATTAGTTGGATTCTAAAACATAGTTAACTTGAGTTTGCTTTCCATGAATAAACACCATGCAAGTCAAACACCTCCACTGTGTTATGTTTTAATTCATTTCTGCCAGAGTGACTCTCCCTCCTGGTCAAATAAATATGTTGGTTGGCATGATAATTTTGCTAAGTGAAACAAATATGGTTCTTTTGTTGCAAAACATGGGGTTGAATCCTGACTCTACTCCTTTACTTGCTGTGTGACTTTAGGCAAATTACATATATTTTCTCATACCAATGAAATTTGCAGCTTTGTGGCAAGATACCTGAACTAAAAATGTTTTTGCCATCACCTTTCTAATTTCTACCTTTAACATGCTAAAGGGTTGGCCAAATAATAACATGGCTTTAATGTGGTACACTCATGCTCATGCTAGTTCCTAAGAATGAAAGACTGACCTACTCCATTATATCTTCACAAAGACCAGAGCTGATTTAAGTCACTGGTTCTCCATTTCTGTTAAGATTTCCACTTTTATTGACACTACATAGGCTCTTTATAACTTACTTTTAACTTTTCTCTATCATTTATCTTTTGTTCTTTTGACTTTTCCAGTCTCTCTTCCATATAATTCTCATTTTTTTGTGCAACTGCTTGCCGATGTGAGTGTTGTTATTCACCTAGTAGGAAGTAAAACGATTTCTGAAGCATTAAGCATAATCCTTTTTCTTATGTTATGCTTGGTTATCTTCAGTTGCTAGATGTTCACAGGTCACTTTTACAGAGCCATAAACATTTTGTTAGTTTCTCCCTCCTTCCCTTTTACTTTCTTACTCTTCCTCTCTCCCTTCCTCCCTCCCTCCCAATCTTCCTTCTTTCCCCCTTCTTGTTCTCCTATAATTCTGATTGTACTTCTTTCTTTATCCTTAAGGAAGTCTAAAGTTCGACTTCTAAATAACTGAGATGAAACTCTATTTCAAATATATCATGTATATAATTTATATGTATATAGAGTTCCGAAATAACTTTACTCAATTGTACATATTTATACACTAAGAACATTAGCCATATAAAATATCTAGTCAAATTTGAATTTTAAATAAACAACAGATAATTCTTTTGTGTATGCCCCAAATATTGCATGGGATATACTTATACTAAAAATTATTTGTTGTTTATCTGAAATTCACATTTAATTGTATTTTTATTTGCTAAATTTGGCAATCTTAACCTAAGTATTTCTTACAGGCCTGATAAATGAGTTTTTTAATCAAGCAGTGTTACAAATCATTTTATAATTTTGAATGTTAAAGCTATGACAGTTGTCCACCAGGGAGATGCAAACAACATTTACATCTGGAAAATTAGAAATTGCCAAATATAACATGACAAAATTCTTTATGACATGTATTATACCTGTCACAATAAAAGACCTATTTTCACTTTTATAATAATTGAATATAATGTTGTATTACTTATTATAACCTATCTCTAATTTATTTTATTGGAATTAAAAACAGAGACGTTTATTTACAAATAGGTAAATAGCCACCTTATACTGAATCAATATACTGACTTATTCTAAAACACTTAGAAATTTATTGATATCCTTGAGCAACAGATAATACAGAAGAAAAACTAAATAAGGAAGTTTGCATTGAGAAGCAAATGCTAAATCAGAAGGAACTTAAGTGGGGATGGGAAACATGATTTTTTTTTCTCTTTCTATAAAAGTATTTCTTATGGTAGAACAGTTTCACATATATGTCAACATAAAAGGTTATTTTTAAATAGAAGCCCTCTTTTAAATTATATAATCCATAAAGAAAAGTGATCATCATGCATTGCTGCACCTGCGTAAAAAAAAAAAAAAGACAAAAAAAATCATTGACAGGCTTCAAAGCCTTCTTCCTCCTTTCAGACATGCACATTATGATGACCTCTAGTGGTAAAGCCAAGCAAATATGCCAGCATACGCAGACACACCCAGACACACAGGCATAGAATAGCTTTTAATCAAGAAGCCTCAAGTAGGTATAAAAACTCACCTTACTATTACATCAATCCATGTGTTCTTCTGAATTTAATTCAGGGTAATATAAAATATAATTTAATATACTTAGTATAGGCAGATTATGAAACTTACTAAACTAACAGAAAAAATAGATTAAATTACATTTGTATCTAGTACATAGTAACACAATTTTAATTTTTGACTTCTTAACAAGACAGGTACTGATTATGACTTTGACTTAACATCAATTTATACATTCACAGAAGTTGAGAAATTTAGAATACTTCAGAAATTATCTGATTCAAATTCTTCATTTGACAATTAGAATATATTGAGCAGAGAATGATTGGCAGGCTTGCTTAAATTCCATCAGCTATTTATTGACAAACTAGAACTAAGAAAAGTCTCTAATACTACCATCTCAGTGCAGTTTCTAATATCCACCAGTGCCTCCTAATTAACAGTTCACAATATTTTCAATAAGAGGAAAAAAAGAGCAGAACCGTGTGGTTTTGTATAGGGACCTAATATTCATTAAAGAAAGTCTATACCTTTCCTGAAGGAAGGTATTAATCCTATTCTCTACAGACTATATTCATACCCTAACAGGCAGGAAATAAGGTCCTATATTCTGATTAAGGTTAAGGTATAGCTATGTATATATATCAATGACAAATACAATTGGGGAAATTATTAAAATTGAATTTAATAACCTTAAGCTATTATGTTATAATAACAGAGGATCAAGAAATATAACAATAATCTGAAAATATAGATTTCATTTGAATAGAGAACATTTTACATTCAATTTTAGTATGACATTTTAGTAAGAGCTCAAAATATTTAAATAATTATGACGTAATAATGGAGTTTTTAAATTAAAAAAACTGGGGGATATTTTAGAGAAGATTCAAATCATAGACAAGAAAACGAATTACCTAAGCTCTTCAAAGTCCCCAGAAACCTTGAAATTTAACATTTTATGGGAACTGTATTTATGGATTATTTTGTTTAAACGAATTGTAGATTCATAAGCAGATTTCAAATACATTTTTCTGTTCTTGGTCAGTATCCCATATCATGAGTTTTCATATTTTTAATTTCAGTTTTAAATGGAGGTACTTGAATGGCTTCTGATAGGGTGTTTATATATATATATATATATATATATATATATATATATATATATATATATATATATAATTTTTTTTTAATGATTCAAAAGTGATTTTAGCTATGAAAAACTATGTAATTTTCGTTTGGAAATTTGATCAAAATGACAAAGGTCATATGCACTTGGAAGCTTCACTGAATATTTTGCTTTGTAGTAAAACTCCCATTCCTAGTTGTCTTCAAGAAGTAGTTGAATGACTACCTATTAAGAATAGCTAAATTATTTTTTTCTTTGGGTGAGAGCATCCCCTCCCTTTCCACTTAATGAAGTGTCTCTATAAATTTTGGATTAACAGTTCAGTCCTCACTGCTCTATGGAGTTTACTCCCAATCCAATTTAAATGAAAATTAAAAATTAATAAAAATTTCATGTAAACAATATCCAATATTTAACTTCATTGTCTTATTTCCAAGGCTTAAGAATCATCTGAGTGAGACTCTCTAAAGATAGAAAATAAGTTATTGTTTTTATTAATTTTTATTAATTACTATTGGAGTATGGTTGCTTTAAAATGTTGTGTTAGCCTCCACTGAACAACAAAATGAATCAACCATGCACATAGAGATATCCCTTTGCGTTTGGACTTCCCTCCCATTTAGGTTACCACAGTGCATTAGGTAGAGTTCCCGGTGCTATATAGTATGTTCCCATCAGTTGTCTATTTTATACATAGTATCAATAATGTATATGTGTCAATCCCAGTCTCCCAATTACTCCCACCCCACCCCTTTCCCCCTTGGTCTCTATATATTTGTTCTCTATGTCTATGTCTCTGTTTCTGCTTTGCAAATAAGATCATCTATACCATTTTTCTAGATTCCACATATATACATTATTATACAATATTTGCTTTTCTCTTTCTGAATTACTTCACTCTGTATGACACTCTCTAGGTCCATCCACGTCTCTACAAATGACCCAGTTTCATTCCTTTTTATTGCTAAGTAATATTCCATTTTATATATGTACCATATCTTCTTTATCCATTCATCTGTCAATGGACATTTAGGTTGTTTCCATGTCCTGGCTATTGTAAATAGTGTTACCATGAATGTTGGGGTGCGTGTGTTTTTTTTTGAATTATGGTTTTCTCTGGATGTATGACCAGTAGTGGGATTGCTGGGTCATATGGTAGTTCTATTTTTAGTTTTTTAGGGAACCTCCATATTGTTTTCCATAGTGGCTGTATCAATTTACATTCCAGCCAACAGGGCAAGAGGGTTTCCTTTTCTCCACACCCTCTCTAACATTTATTGTTTGTAGATATTTTGATGATGGCCATTCTGACGAGTGTGAGGTGATACCTCATAGTAGTTTTGATTTGCATTTCTCTAATAACTAATGACGTTGAGCATCTTTTCATATGTTTTTTGGCCATCTGTATGTCTTCTTTGGAGAAATGTCTATTCAGGTCTTGCAGCCATTTTTGGATTGGGTTGTTTGTTTTTTTTGATATTGAGCTGCATGAGCTGCTTGTACATTTTGGATATTAATCCTTTGTCAGTTGCTTCATTTGCAAATATTTTCTCCTATTCTGTGCATTGTCTTTTCTTCTTGCTTATTGTTTCTTTTGCTGTGCAAAAGCTTTTAAGTTCCATTAGGTCCCATTTGTTTATTTTTGTTTTAATTTTCATTACTCTAGGAGGTGGGTCAAAAAAGATGTTGCTGTGATTTATGTCAAAGAGTGATCTGCCTATGTTTTCCTCTAAGAGTTTTATAGTGTCTGGCCTTACACTTAGGTCTTTAATCCATTTTGAGTTTATTTTTGTGTATGGTGTTAGGGTGTGTTTTAATTTCATTTTTTTACATGGAGCTGTCCAGTTTTCCCAGCACCACTTATTGAAGACGCTGTCTTTTCTCAAATGTATATTTTTACCTCTTTTGTCAGATTAGGTGACCTTAGGTGTATGGGTTTATCTCTGGGCTTTCTATCCTGTTCCATTGGCCTATATTTCTGTTTTTGTACCAGTACCATACTGTCTTGATTACTGTAGCTTTGCAGTATAGTCTGAAGTCAGGGAGCCTGATTCCTCTAGCTCTGCTTTTCATTTCAAGATTGCTTTGGCTATTCAGGGTCTTTTGTGTTTCCATACAAATTGTAAAATTTTTTGATATAGTAATGTGAAAAATGCCACTGGTAATTTGATAGGGATTGTACTGAATCTGTATATTGCTTTGGGTAGTATAGTCATTTTCACAATATTGAATCTTCCAATCCAGGAACATTGTCTATCTATCTCTCCATCTGTTTATGTCATTTTTGATTTCTTTCATAAGTGTTTTACAGTTTTCTGAGTATAAGTCTTTTACCTCCTTCAGTAGGTTTATTCCTAGATATTTTATTCTTTCTGTTGCAGTGGTAAATGGGATTGTTTCCTTAATTTCTCTTTCTGCCCTTTTGTTGTTACTGTATAGGAATGCAAGAGATTTCTGTGCATTAATTTTGTATATTGCAGCTTTGCCAAATTCATTGATGAGCTCTAGTAGTTTTCTGGTAGCATCTTTAGGATTTTCTAGGTATAATATCATGTCACCTGCAAACAGTGACAGAGATGTAAAACAGTTGTTCTTGAAGCTTGTAGAACTCCGGTCAAGTAACTGGGGTAGAGTCCATGCAACTTCAACATACAGGGAAGCAACACCTGAAAATGATCCTAATTACTTTATGAATGAGCCAACATTTTATACATCTGATGGTGTTCCTTTCACTGCAGCTGATCCAGATTACCAAGAGAAATATCAAGAGTTACTTGAAAGAGAAGACTTTTTTCCAGATTATGAAGAAAATGGAACAGATTTATCAGGGGGTGGTGATCCATACTTGGATGATATTGATGATGAGATGGACCCAGAGATAGAAGAAGCTTATGAAAAGTTTTGTTTGGAATCAGAGAGTAAGTGAAAACAGTAAAATTAAATTTCAGCATATCAATTTTATAAAGCAGTTTAGGTTATGGTGAGGAAAAACAAGAAAATTTGTCACACTTATACCAAATTAAGGATGTTGAGTTATGTTACTAATGTATGCAACTTTAATTTTGTTTAACACTCTCTGCCAAAATAAACTTTATTCCCTATAACTTAAAATGTGTGTGTGTGTGTGTATATATATATATATATATATATATATATATATATATATATATATATATATATATATATATATATAATAGTTTATTATGTACAGTTAATTCCGCTGTTTTCCTTTTGGGTTCCTTTTATTTCTTTTTCTTCTCTGATTGTCGTGGCTAGGACCTTGAAAACTATGTTAAATAATAGTGATGAGAGTGGGCATCCTTGTCTTGTTCCTAATCTTATAGGAAATGTTTTTTCACCATTGAGAATAATGTTTGCTGTGGGTTTGCCATATATAGCCTTTATTATGTTGAGGTAGTTTCCCTCTATGGCCACTTTCTGGAGAGTTTTTTTCATAAATAGGTGTTGAATTTGGTTGAAAGCTTTTTCTGCTTCTATTGAGATGATCATATGGTTTTTATTCTTTAATTAATTAATGTCATGTATCACATTGATTGATTTCCGTATATTGAAGAATCCCTGCATCTCTGGAATAAATCCCACTTGATCATGGTGTATGATCTTTTCAATGTGTTGTTGGATTCTGTTTGCTAGTATTCTGAGGATTTTTACATCTAAGTTCATCAGTGATATTGGCCTGTAATTTTCTTTTTTCATGATATCTTTGGTTTTGGTATCAGGGTGATGGTACCCTTGTAGAATGAGTTTGGGAGTGTTCTAACCTCTGCCATTTTTTGGAGTAGTTTCAGAAGAGTAGGTGTTAACTTTTCTCTAAATATTTGATAGAATTCACCTGTGAAGCCATCTGGTCCTGGACTTTTGCTTGTTGGAGGATTTCTAATCAGAGTTTCAATTTCAGTACTTGTGATTGGTCTGTTTATATTTTCTATTTCTTCTTGGTTCAGTCTTGGAAGGTTGTACGTTTGTAAGAATTTTTCCATTTCATCCAGGTTGTCCATTTTATTGGCATATAGTTGCTTGTAGTACTCTCATATGATCATTTGTATTTCTATGGTGCCAGTTATAACTTCTCCTTTTTCGTTTCTAAATTTTACTGATTTTAGTCCTCTCCCTTCTTTTCTTGATGACTCTGGCTAAAGGTTTATAAATTTTGTTTATCTTCTCAAAAAACCAGCTTTTAATTTTATTGATCTTTGTTATTGTTTTCTTTATATTCATTTATTTATATGAATTTATATGTATATTTCATTTATTTCTGCCCTGATCTTTATGATTTCTTTCCTTCTACTAAATTTGGGTTTTGTTTCTTCTTCTTTCAATAGTTGCTTTAAGTGTAAGATTAGGTTGTTTGTTTGAGATTTTTCTTGTTTCTTGGGGTAGGATTGTATTGCTATAAACTTCCCTCTTAGAACGGCTTTTGCTGTGTCCCATAGGTTTTGGGTCATTGTGTTTTCATTGTCACTTGTTTCCAGGTATTTTTTTGATTTCCTTTTGAATATCTTCAGTGATCTCTTGGTTATTTAGTAGCATATAGTTTAGCCTCCATGTGTTTGTATTTTTTACAGTATTTTCCTGTAATTGATTTCTAATCTCATAGCATTGTGGTCAGAAAAGATACTTGATGCGATTTCAATTTTCTTAAATTTACCAAGGCTTGACTTGTGACCCAAAATGTGAGCTATCCTGGAAAGTGTTCCATGAACACTTGAGAAGAAAGTGTGTTCTACCACTTTCGAGTGGAATGTCCTATAAATATTCACTTAAATGATATATCTATTGTATCATTGAAAGCTTGTGTTTCCTTATTTATTTTCTGTTTGGTTGATCTGTTCATTGGTGTAACTGGGGTGTTAAAGTGCCCCACTATTTTTGTGTTACTGATGATTTCTCCTTTTATGGCTGTTAGCATTTGTCTTATGTATTGAGGTGCTCCTACATTGGGTGCATCAATATTTACAATTGTTATATCTTCTTCTTGGATTGATCCTTTGATCATTATGTAGTGTCTTTCCTTGTCTCTTGTAATAGTCTTTATTTTAAAGTCTATCTCATCTGATAGGAGTATTGTTGGGTGCATCAGTATTTACAATTGTTATATCTTCTTCTTGGATTGATCCTTTGATCATTATGTAGTGTTCTTCCTTGTCTCTTGTAATAGTTTTTATTTTAAAGTCTATCTAGTCTGATATGAGTATTGCTATTCCAGCTTTCTTTTGATTCCTATTTGCATGGAATATCTTTTTCCATCCCCTCACTTTCATTCTGTATGTGTCCCTTGGTCTGAAGTGGGTCTCTTGTAGACGGCATATATACAGGTCTTATTTTTGCATGCATTCAGCTAGTCCGTGTCTTTTGGTTGGAGCATTTAATCCATTTACATTTAAGGTAGTTATAGATATGTACGTTCCTATTACTATTATCTTAATTGCTTTGGGTTTGTTCTTGTAGGATTGTTTCTCTTCTTGTGTTTCCCACATACAGAAGTTCCTTTAGAATTTGTTGTAATGCTGGATTGGTGGTGCTGAATTCTCTTAGATTTTGCTTCTCTGTAAAGCTTTTGACTTTTCTGTCAGTTATGAATGAGATCCACACTAGGTAGAGAAATCTTGGTTGTAGGTTTTTCCCTTTTATCACTTTAAATATGTCCTGCCATTCCCTTCTAACCTTCAAAGTTTCTGCTGAAAAATCAGCTGATAAACTTATGGGGATTCCCTTGTAGGTCATTTGTTGCATTTCCCTTGCTGCTTTTAATATTTTTTCTTTGTATTTAATTTTTGTTGGTTTGATTAATATGTGTCTTGGCATGTTTCTCCTTGGGTTTATCCTGTATGGATATCTCTGCACTTCTTGGACTTGATTGACTTTCTTTTCCCATGTTAGGGAAGTTTTTGACTCTAATCTCTTCAGATATTTTCTCAGGCCGTTTTCCTTTCTCTTCTTCTTCTGGGATCCCTATAATTCGAATGTTGGTGCATTTGACGTTGTCCCAGAGATCTCTGGTACTGTCCTCAATTCTTTTCATTCTTTTTTCTTTATTCTGTTCCTTGGCAGTTATTTCTACCTTTCTACTTTCCAGCTGACTTATTCTTTCTTCTGCCTCAGTTATTCTGCTGTTGATTCCTTCTTGTGTATTTTTCATTTCAGTTATTTTGTTATTCATAACTGATTGTTTGTTCTTTAGTTCTTTAGGTCCTTGTTAAACATTTCTTGTATTTTCTTTATTCTATTTCCTAGATATTGGATCATCTTTATTATCATTACTCTGAATTCTTTTATAGCTTGCTTATTTTCTCTTTATTTATTTGGTCTTGTGGGATTTTACCTTGTTTTTTTGTCTGCAGCCTATTTCTCTGTCATTTCATTTTCTCTAACCTACTGTGTTTATGGTCTTCTTTTCGCAGGCTGCAGGGTCGTAGTTCCTCTTGTGTCTTTTGACTGACCACTGTTGAGTGAGTTTGGTCCAGGGGCTTGTGCAGGCTTCCTCGTGGGAGGGTCTGATGCCTGCACTCTGGTGGGTGGAGCTGAGTCTTTTCCATCTGATGGGCAGGGCTGCATCAGGTGGTGTGTTTTGGGGGTGTCAGTGAGTTTAGTATGACTTTAGGTAGCCTGTTTACTGATGATGAGGCTGTGTTCCTGTCTTGCTGGTTGTTTGGTGTGAGGTGTTTAGCACTGTAGCCTGCAGGCAGTTTCATGGGGCTGGGTCCTTGTGTTGATATGGATACCTTCAGGAAGGCACCGATTAATATTCACTGGGCTCAGGAATTCTCTGGTGTTCCAGCATCCTGGACTCTTATTTCCCCTCCCCAGAGGCCCAGGCCCGACCCTTGGTTGGGGAACCAGGAGCCTGTAAGCTGTACAGTGCAGCCCAATAAAAAATAGAGAAAAGAAAAGAAAAAAGAAAAACAAAACAAAAACCAAGCAAACAAACAAAAAAAAACAGAGAAGCAAAGCTCAGGGCAAATAACAAGAACAGCAGCAAACAAATAGCAGCAACAGCAACACAACACACACTCTCTCTCACACACGCACACACACAGGAAAAGAAAAGAAAAGAAAAAAAACAAACAAACAAGGGAACAGACAACCAAACAAGAGTATTCTACTATGAGAACAGTTGATAAGGATTATACTAATGAAAACAAAGAATGAAAAATAAAACAGAAACAGGAGCAAGCAAACAACAACAAAAAAGCAAATAAAACATAGAATATACACCTAAAAAGAACTGAAAAAAAAGAGAAAAAATATATATAAAATAATGAAGAACAAAAACAAGAGAAAAGCCACAGAGCAACAAAAAAGTAAAGGAAAAATATAAAAATAAAAACTTTATATATATTAAGAAAATAACACAAGATTAAAAAATAAAAAATAAAAGTAGAAAATCAAACATGAAAGATAAAAAATAATAAAAGCAACAACACCAACAACTGTACAAAATGAAACAAACCAACAAAGAATAATAGTAATAAGAATATTTTCCTGGGACCGCCTCCCCAGGAGGCCTTCCAATAGTTCTAAGTAGGTCTCTGGACCTGCTATGGACATGTTGGGCCAGCTCAGACTCTGTTCTGGCTCAATTCCTGTGTGTATTTGCCCCCAAAGTCCAGTGCTGTGAAGGTTAGACCGTTCTAAGATGTTGAAACACTCATTGTCTATTCAGGTATTCTGCAAATGCAGGATTTACCCAGCTGATCTTGGAGATTTAATTCACAGCTTGCACTACTACATAGAAAGATCTGTGTTTCTCTTCCTTAGTTGCACCACCCCTTGGGCTCAGTTTTGGTTTTAACCCCACCTCTGCATGTGTGCACCCTCAGGCGTCTGATCCTTGCCCAGGTGAGTGGGAGTGAAAGCCATGGCTGCTTGGAGCACAGTTGGGTACTCCCAGTAGCTGCAGTGGCAGGAGCTGGCGTATGGGAACGTTGTTGGCCCCACCCCCCACGCACCTCTCAACAATGATGCCTCGCTTTCCAAGCAGACCATACTTCCTCTTGGGCATTCCTGCCCGTGTGTCCCCTCACTCCCGTCCCTTCTATTGTATACATGCAGCCAACTGCATTTCTCTCCCTGGGTCTGTTCTTCCAACCCCATGCTTTAGCCGTCCAACCATGCCAGTTCAGCAGACTCTCCTCCCAGGCAGGGGCATCCAGGGCTGATTCCCAAGGAAGTTTTGGGGTGGGCAGTGCTCAGGCCCCTGGAGCCTACACAGGCAGAGGCAACCCTGGCCCAAGGGCTAGGCGGGTCCTCTCAGGTGGGAGCCCCTCCCAATGCCTGCAGAGGCTGAAGAAGCCACCTAAGGGGGTTATAATGGCGGCTCCGCCCCTTGCACGCTGATGGACAATGATGCCTTGCTATGGTGTCTCAGGCTTTTTCCACAGAACTTTCCAGTCATGGTGCCCCTTGCTCCTGTCCCTTCAGGCTGTCTTTTCACAGCCAAGAGCTGTCCTCTCCCTGGGTCTTCACTCCAAATCCCTCCTTCCGGCACCCAGCTCCCCTTTGCAACAGGTGACTCATGATTCAGACTGGAATGCGCAGAGCTGCAGTGTTGATCATGCGTGCGGTTCTTACTTTGCCTGGCCTTCCACAGACCATCTGCTGCATTCTCCTTTGATCCCCCAAAGTTCCTTTTCTGTCCCAGCTGATTTCCCCTCCATGAGGGAGTCTTTCTTAATGTGGGTATCTCTCCTCACCTGCAGCTTCCCACCAGGTTTGCTGGTCTTTTTTTTGATTCCTCTTTTCTTTTTTCCTCTTTCTTTTATTCTTTTAGGTGTCCAAAGTCTATTGCTACCATTCAGCAGGAGCTCTGTGGGAACTGTTCCATTTGTAGATGTGTTTTTGATGAACTTGTGAGGAGCAACAAATTCCACATACTCCTATTCTGCCATCTTGACTCCCCCCCTCAAAAGTTATCTTTAAATTAACTACACTAATAATATTTTTAAAGTAAAAGTAATTAAAAACGAGTAAGTGCAGATGTCACATTGATATAGACAAAATCCCAAAAGCTTTATATACATATATATATATATTCCTGCTCTAGAATTATTTACTGTAACATTTAAATTGTATTTGTGGGCAGTATATTTGGTTGTCCTATAGAAACTATAAGAATCTAAAGCAAGGCATAAAATATTTTTCTGACCTCTTGGGTTAATAGGATGATGATTTTACTTAGACATATATGTTGATACCTGATGTTGAAGAAAATCTTGGGTATAAAAATTTAGATAATTTTTTCTAATTCATTTTAAATAATTTTTTGGATAAGTTTTAATCTTACTGAGAGTAATCACATATTTTACCAAAAAAAAAATAAGTATTAACTATAGTGTCAAATTACAATTTACATACACTGACTAATACTCTTGTATTGAAATCACACTGCTTACATTTTGATTATATAAACAAAAATTCTGTTTTAGTCTTAGCTCATTTGAAATGACTGTAGCTATTTTTTTCAAGGAAGAAATAAATTCTTGTAAGTCTCCATATTCCCAACATTGATTACTTTATAATTTACAGTGAATGAGTCACTTATTTTTGACCTTGTGAATGACATAAAAACACAACCATTCCAATGTAAACAGAATGATACATCTTAGTGACTTTTTTTTAAAGAAATTCACGTTCTTTTTAAGTAATTAATTAATTAATTAATTAATTAATTAATTATGACTGTGTTGAGTCTTTGTTTCCGTGCGAAGGCTTTCTCCAGTTGTGGCAAGTGGGGACCACTCTTCAACGCAGTGCGCGGGCCTCTCACCATCGCGGCCTCTCTTGTTGCGGAGCACAGGCTCCAGACGCGCAGGCTCAGTAATTGTGGCTCACGGGCCCAGTTGCTCTGCGGCATGTGGGATCTTCCCAGACCAGGGCTCGAACCTGCATCCCCTGCATTGGCAGGCAGACTCTCAACCACTGCGCCACCAGGGAAGCCCCATCTTAGTGATATTAATAAAACAATGACAACATTTAACATATATGATGGGGAAAGTGAATCTTTTGGAGGGATTTTATAAATGTGTATGGATACTAACTGACTATTAGACTAACTTGACCATTGAAATGCCCTCCTCTTCAACAGAGGGGGAAAGTGAGTCAGAGAATGAAAGATGTAGTGGACAATCAAGTTCAATATAATATTAAGTTTCTTAATAACAGTAAGCAGTATATGAATGATTCTGCCTACTCCAGCATTCAGGGAATTAAAGATAAGTGAGGTTAAATCATTTCAAAATGAAGAAACATACAATGGAAGCACTAGACACTATAGAACTAAGATTATTTTACATGTTTTCTTATCTTTCTATTACTGTCTTTCCTCTAATTATAACTATGCTGTTATGGGTTAATTCACTTTTATTTTTGGTCTTATACATAGAAAAAGGACATTTCAACTTAGATGTTTAGTTCCTCATTACTGTTGGAAATTAGCTTATAAAATGTTTTCTGAACTCGTAAGTTTAGATTCTGAGTCAATGCCTCTAATCTAAAATAGTCACTTTTATGTCATACATTTTTATTGTGACCTTACAGCTTTATGGATGCCAATCTAATTTCCATTCTATTTTCCATTTCCTTTTCTTTGCCCATGAACTAAAAAAAAGTGCATTTAATATACTGTGTAATAGTTCAAAAGGGATTAATTGTATTTTGATAACAATGTTAAAGACTGCCATTCTATAGCTCCTTTTCTTTTGCTAAGAAATGAAAACCTTTATCATTTCTGTTAATACCAGTAAAATACACAGTACTTGTTCCTCTTCAATACAAACTATTAGGGATGTTCTTATAGTGTCCTCACTCTGAACATTTCTAACTCTGTTTTCTTTTTTAACTTCTTTTGTTAACTGGAGTCCCAAATGAGTCTTTGCTGCCTGCTTGCATGTGTATAACATGCAACTGTCACATGCTGTAATGATACCTTATGTTGTTTAGCATTTAAACATTTAAATATCTCACCACTCACCAAGCTATAAGTCTGATGATCCATGAAGTATTATTCAATTTTATTCTGCTATAATTATTTATATGGCATGAGTGAAACAGCAACAAAACTATTTCTTATACTGAGTTGTTTGTTCACAGTGTTTTCTTGCATGTCTAACTAGTTTATAATGAATCTTTTCCTTTAAAAAGTGCAATCAGCTGTGAATCAGTCAGAATGCATGTGTTTTTTGCCTTTGTCTACTAGGCACATGACTTATTTAGCATCACTGACCCTCAACCTCCTCTTCTGTATAATGAGTAATTTGAAGAAGAGAACTTTAAAAATTTCCTTCCAACTTATAAATGCCATGTCTAGGTTGAAAATGATATGTAAGCATAGTAAAAGGGAGAGGTTTCAATGGACTGGCATGAAGAATAATTGGAGACCAAAAAAGAACATAGGTATGCACACATATTGGAGGCTATTGCAGTGGTTAGTCATGAAATGACAAGGGTATGAATTTATAAGGAACAGTGACAAACTACGGGTGCAGGTGATGGAATGAATCACAGTAGTATTGGACAGAAAGACATGACAGCTACTGGTGACTTATTCAGCATGGAGCATAAATTAGTATTAGAGTCAAAGGTGTGTTCAAGATTTAGTGGAAAAGTTGGTCTAGATTGAAATGGGGAAACTAAGGGGGTACATCATCTAAGGAAAAGGTGGTGAACTTGTTTGGGGACATGCTGAGTTTTAGGTGAAAGTGATGATATGAATTCTAGATCATGGGGTTGAGCTTAAGGCTGGAAATATGAAAATCACCAGAGTAGAAGTAAAGGACAAAACTTTCTGAGGGAGATGGTAGAGTGAGAGAAGAGCAGCATTAGACTCTGAGCTTCTGCAAATCCTGGTATGTGTTGTAGCATACCAAGGTCACTGGGAAGAATATGATTGTAGTGCTGGAGGAATGGCCTCATAGGGTGATGGACACAACTGTGGGCACAGACAAGGCTCCCCCCCCCATAGCCTAATGGTATAAAAGGCTGTATACCCGCAATTTTTTTCTTCTTTCAACTGGTGTGTTCCTCATATTTCCCGTTCATTTGGACCTCCAAACTTCAGATACTCCATGATGAAGAAATAATAGGGAGGCACTGGAGGCTATTTCCACTCACCCACTTATATCAAAATCTTGTCTCTAAGTTTTACACTGCTAGCTATTTCCTTATGTTGATAGTAAATCCAGATGAAAATAAATTTAAAGTCCAAGACTTCATTTTCATCTGTCTTAGACCCTAACCAACTGAGGTGGTCTATCTTAACTCATTTCACTTTTACCTTTTTACATCCTCAATTGCTAGGTTTTTAGTAGTAGTTAATGAAGAGGAATGAATGAACAAATAAATGAGCAGAAAACCAAATATTTGAGAAACACTCATAGTTATGGAGGTGAAAAGAGAGCATAAGTCAATGAAGAAAATGGAAAAAAAATCATACTTTCTTCACAGACTGATAAGAGCTAGCAACTTCTCAATTTTACCCTGTGTATGAATCATGGGGGTTCTTGGTACAGCCAGAGGCTCAGCATTTCTGACAAGCTCTCAGACCTTAAGTTTCCACCAGGGAGCATGCCTTAGGTAGCAAGGCTTTAGATGATTGTTCTATACATGCATGCCTCTGCAAATAAAAGATGCATGAGAGAATGCCCATAGCTCAGCAGTAATTCAATATTCTCTGAATTTAAAACAAACAAACAAACAAACAAACAAAAAAACACTGTAGATGCAACTGACAGAAGTAGGAGAGAAAGCACATTAATTGATATGATAGAAGAATGAACAAGTTTATGTAACTTTCCAAAGCTATAAACTCCTTTCTAAGGCTCTAGTTTATTAAGCTCAATGATGGTTGTAATATATTATTTACCTCCAATATTATTTTAGGTAGTTATAATTATTCACACATGCCAGCATGCCACTCAACTGCTCACTTTTAAGTATCTGTCATTTGCTTCTTGGGAGTTATATCATTTGCTTCCTCAGACCCTTTCTCTCCTATGTAATACTCTATTGAATTGCTATTAACCTTCACCAGGGGCAATTATTCCTTTCTTCTGACTTCCTTATTCATTTTTCAGTCTCTTTTGGATTCTCTGTTCTCCATTCACATGTAATTCCGAAATTGTTCATTAGTTTTGTGAAACTGTGAGAGGAAAGAATTTGAGAGAAAGCACAGTGAGAGTCAAGAGTTGGGAGGAAAAATTTCATTAACATTAAACGGAATGGTGATATTCTATATCTTGACTTTCTGTGAATAGGAAAACAAGTCCTTCTCCAAGAAGATCACCAACTAAGAAGCTAACACTAGTAAGATATGAGAATAGAAACTTCTTCATAATTCTACCCCTTAAAAGATAAGCCTGTTTAACAGATGAGAAATGGAATAACAAATTCACCTGATAAAGAAAGTGATTACATTTCCATAGGTACCCAGCTGAGTCCACATGGAGAATTGTTGTATCAGGCGTATTGTACTAGCACAGATACAAGGTCTACAAAGATCATAGATATTAAATGCTTAATGGAACATATGAAGGAAAAAATATAAGAACTTCTAGATGGTGACTATTTCCACAGAATTAGCAAGTGTACAAAAAGGTAGTGAAAATTCAATCATCTCCTACTAAGAATTTTTTAAAGATAAAGTCTAAAGCCTGAAACTGTACTCAAGACTCTTTTTGATCTGACCTCTGCATATCCATGCAACTTCTGACTTTGACCTTCCTTTATAGCACCTTGGCCTCCAGCCCTGACAAACCATTTGTAGTTCTCCAGATCTTATGTTTATACCTCCATTGCACACAAGTCTGAAATATCCTTCCTTCTCTTACCTGCCTATTAATTTTTTACTCTTTCTTCAAGATACCCTTTGAGAACCACTACTTTTGTGATGTATTGTCCAAGGACCTCAGGGAAAATCAACTACTTCTTCCACCTTGTTCTATATCATCTTGCATACATAATTACCTGAGTCCTTACAACATTGCTATAATTATTATATGTCTGTCTCAGTATTTTATTTCTGTATTCTGGAACTTTGAATAGTCATTCATTTTAGTATATTCATTTATATATTCATTGCTCATTGAATGCTCACTAATGAATTTTTTAAAGTTTGCAAAAAATGTTATGATTACTAATCACTAATTTGAGATTATCTTTTGAATTTAGGATTCCCTACTTTCATTTCCCTTATGATGGGTCTCCAAGGACACCTCACTAGTACAGGCCCTTACAGTTTCACAGCTGGACTTCAACACTGTTTTAACTGTCATCTCTTTGCACCCAGTCTTCCCTATGGCCAATTCTATGCATAATTTTGAATATAATCTTCAGTAGATACCTATTTTTATATAAAATGTTTTAGCAATCCTTGTTCACCTATTTAACTGAATGTTAACTAAATATTTCATTGCAAGCCCTTCCCCATATCTTGCCTTCCATAAATACCCTGTTAATGTATCTCTCTGTTCTGAGCTCAGATATTTTCTTTGACAAACAGGTTGCTTGCAGTGAGAAATCCCTCCTTGTTGATAGGCTAGCCGCATTTAACTTGCATTCCACTTCCTTGATAAAGTCTTCTAATATTCTGTCTCATTTAGCAAGGACTTCACCATTTATAACTGTTTTTTCATGTAAATCTTGTGTAAGTTTGTTTTACCTCCCTCCCTTCAATGCTATCTCCAGGATGAGGAAAACAGCATAAACTTTTTTTTTTTTTCCCTGTATCTCTTCCCTCTAAAATTTTGTACTTTGCTAGATATAACGTATACATAAAAATAATTCTTAATTTATTAACAAATATTTCCCACCACATTTTGTTACTCTATATTGACATATAACACCTTGTACCTTCTATATAATGATCTTGCTTTCATGTTGCCTTTTAATTGTTTCATGTACATAAATCAACTCAATCTACGGGTTATACAACTGTTAAGAGCAGAAACAGATTTCCATATGGAAAGTCAGTGGAGTGTATTGGGAAATGCACTGAAGTGGGAGTCAGAAAACTCAGGTCTTAATTTTGCCACTTGAATGATCTGCTGGAAAGTTATCTTTTATTACCATCGTTTTATCCACCTGTGAGATGAAAACAAAATCCTCAGGGATGTTTGTGAAAATTAAATGAGATACTATGTGTGGAAACATTCTGCAAACTATAATATGCTATACAATATAAGGTATTTCTTATGTCTTCAAAATTCTTGTGGACAGGACATGCTGTGCGCAAAACAGACTGTCAGGAAAGCCTCCCTGAGAGACTTGAGTCAAATTGGGTGGGTCATATTTCCTACAGTTTTAAAAGCATTAGTCAAAAAGTTCCATTCCTCAGCTTTATTACAGTCCAATGCAATTTTTGGCAAGATGTGTCTCAACATTTTCCATCTGCATGACCTCTTGTAGTTCTACTTCTTGCTTTACCAATTCACCTATGAAATTTGCTTTGTCAATTCTCTCTTCCACCTCACCGAGGTAGCTGCCATACCTGGAACAGTCTTTATTCTCAGCCTTACCTACATTTCTTTCCCTTGGGCTCCTCTTCCCCTCTGCTGGTTGCCAAGGAGAAGCACGTTTATTGGCAGGGCCCCCAAACAGATGCCTGCCTGTCTCCCTTCCCCCTTTCTCTTTCAGCCAAACCATCACCTGCCAAGGGCTGGTGGTTGCTGCCACCCCAGTCCACTGCCTCACACTGCTGCGGCTCGAGTCCTTTTTGGCAGCCTCTACCGAAGTTCCCCTGCCAGCAGCCTCCTCCTCTTGACTGCAGCTCTCCTCGCTCCCGCCAGCCTCTCCCCCGCTTGGTCTGCGCGCAGCCTCTTCCTCCCGCCCTAGCCAGCTGCTTTACTCGCCTTTCTTCAGGCTGCTCCCTCTCCTTTCCTCCCCAGCCCTTCCCCAAGCTCCCACAGCGCGGTTCTTTCAGGCGCCCCCGCCCTCTCTGGCCCGGTGTTTTGTTAACACCCGGACCACCTCTCCGGGGTCCCAGTGTGTACCTGTTTCCACCAGACAGAACATCTTTGGCAAGTGAGCATTTTCCTCGTGCTTTGTATTTGACTAGATTTCCCTCACTCCCCCACCCTTTGCCTTCCCCGCGAGCCCAAAAGGCGGGGTGTAATGATGGTAGAGAGAATTCAGGGAGACAACAGGCCACAGGCTTGGTTGGTGGGCCTCAACAAAGTTTTGGACGCTCAGGACTTGCCAGCTCAGGCTTTTTAAACTTGGCCTGCTGGCAACAGACCCGAGCCCCCAAGCAGCGCACAGTGACCCGGGCGCTCCCTCAGATTCCCAGCGTCTGTTCGACTGAGGACGACGGTCGCCCACCGGGACCAGGCCTGGGCAGCTCCCCAGCCCATACCGGGGTCCGCAGCCTGAGCCCCACCCAGTCCCCGGCAGCGGAGGGGCGCACTTGTTTCTAGGTGCTCGGCGGAAGGTGGGCGAGAAGAAAGAATGGAGCCGCCCAGGTTCTTGCGTGCTTGTCTCGAGGATAAGGGGTGGGTGGTATGTTAAAGACCACGTCTCAATTCAGGACCCCTCTCCCGGGCTGTCTACTTTCAGTGCGCGGTACAGTGGCAGTTCCCCTTTACCAGCCGTCTCCTTTAAGAAGCGCGCGCTTGCGAGTCGGGTTGTGTGAGTGTGTTCGTGTGCAGATGTGTGTGTGTGTGTGTGTGCGTGTGTGTGTGTGTGTTTGTGCGCGCGCGCGCCGAGGGCCCAAGAGTCAGGCAGACCCCGGGAAGGAGGAGTTATGTAGATTACGGATGAACGTTCTGGAGGGGAGCGAGGAGAGGAGGGAAGGAGAAGCAGAGGCGAGAGAGCGAGGAGCGGCCGAGGCCCTTCCCGCAGAAGCAGGAGGCGGTAGCGGCGGAGGAGGAGTGGGGCGGTGGAGGAGGAGGAGGACGCACCCTCTGGAGGCGGCGGCGGCTGCTGCGGCTGCGACTCGGTTCTTTGAGCCGGAACCGCCGGTGAACTTGGGCGCCACGTTCCCGGCCGCGGGCCCACGAGGATGGTGAATGCGAGCTGCTGCTGACTCTACCTCAGCCGCTGCTTCTCTGGGGGCTGCCGAGAGCGGGGCCCTCTGTCTCCTCCCCTTGCCGGGCTGTGGGTGAACCTGCAGGCTCCTTACCCACCCGGAGGACTTTTGAAAGGAAACCAGGGAGGGAGGGAAAGGGAGAGAGGGAGAAAACGAAGGGGAGCTCGTCCATCCATTGAAGCACAGTTCACTATGATCTTACTCACATTCAGCACTGGAAGACGGCTGGATTTCGTGCATCATTCGGGGGTATTTTACTTGCAAACCTTGCTTTGGATTTTATGTGCTACCGTCTGCGGAACGGAGCAGTATTTCAATGTGGAGGTAAGAGTACGAGGGCTTTCTTCCTTCCCCCTTGCCTGGGCTGCTCCCTGAAACATATCGTTCACTCGTCAGATCCTTGTAGCTCACAGCAGCCAGGGTCTCAACACATTGTTTCCCTTCCAGCCGCCAAGACCCGTGTTGAGTTTCCCTGTCTTAGGTGATGGATGCGCGTGAGACTGAGAATCCGTTATCCCCAGCAGCACAAAGCACCGTGCTGCGCGCTCAAAGACACAATTGTAGCCGATCCATGCTTCTTATCAAGGAAAGAGGCGAAGACCTAGAAGACCTACATATAGCAAACGTGTAGCCTGATAAAAGCAGTTTGAGTTTATAATAAATAAACTGCTCGGGAAACACAGAATTCATTGCTTGGCATAATGTGCTGCCTTGGTATTGTTCCTGAAATCTTTTTCCCTGTGTTTTGTGCCTAACAAAGGAGGTTAAAATCAAAGATTCTAGAGGAGAGCGTGGGAATACTTGATATGTTTAATAACATTACTTTGTGATAAAACACTTGACTAGACAGAGTCTTTTTCTCATTTAGACATAACTTAATACACTGTAACTAGATCTGGCTACACAGAGGACATGAAATCCATCTCTTTAAGTGTTTTCGCTTCCCCTCCCCCACCAATTGAAAATAAATGTGGCCCAATGTAATAGTTCTGAGGTGTGTCTTACAATTCGATTTCACACTCTCATGGCAAAACATAGAGGATTTAGACTGTCATTTGCTTTACTTTGATAGCTTTGGGAACAGACAGACACAAAGCAAAAGGGAACTTAAGGATAATGACTTGTCAGACCTATGCCAAAGTACTTTTCCTGTCATCAACTCAGCACTAAAGCCAGTAACATGCAATAAATCAATGGAAGCTTGTATACACCTGGGCTCTAACCAGTTTATCACCTACACGGTGGAATACAAAGACAATAAGAGGGTCTTAGTAAAATATACTCCTTTTGGTTAGATCTTCTGTCACCTCAAAAGAATTATGATTAAGTCTCTGAAGAATAATGTGATTTTTTCCCTATATTGTTGATTTTTTAAAGCTTATTTTCATTTTGTTGGGTGTGTGTGTTTACACAACAGCAGAACCTGTTGCACAGTATTTGAACGTGTTTCATGTAACAGATTTATATACAAAGTGTGCATAATAAATGCCATATGTGAGGGCATATTCTGAATATAATTCTCTGTATAAACTCTTCTTAGGACTACATGTAATAAGTGGTGGTTAATAGAGAAACAAAGTATTTGAAAAAGTAAGAACCATTATCAAGAGTTAAGTTTACACATATTAAGTATGATTATATTACACCAAAACCCTAATTCAAACGAAAACTGTTTAACCCTTTGAAAAATACAACTTTGTTTTTCTGAATAAAAGAGATGGAAAGGGACTGTAAGTCCAGACTTTTCTTGGTTGCAAATTTGAACTGTTGGAATTGCATGCCACAGATGGATTTTTGTTTCTAACATTTAAATCAAGAGATAATTTAATGGGGAAATGAAAAATGTAAGCAGTTCATAGACTAGAGGAATGAAAGTGGCAAGCTGTTATTTATAAGGTTATAAACAGAAGGGCCTATTGCTTCAGATTGGTGGTGGTGGTGATGGTGGTGAGATGGGGTGTCGGGGAGGTGGTTAAAAGTAGGGGCTAGTTTTTATCTTGCTCAATCTAAAGAGGGAGGGAGAGCCTGGATTCATGGCCACCTGCTTTGGGAAAGTCTTAGATTTGCTTTCAGAGACTATTGAGATAACATCAGTGTATTGATGATTATTAGCTTTCCTTTTTGAGCCTAAATAAAATGTGCGTGTATTTCTTCATAGTTTGAATCCCTCAATCAGTTCAATAAGATATTATTATGGGAGAAAAAGTTATGATTTTGCTAAAAAAAATTTTATTTTGAATTTCTGTAATTTCTTCTCTTTCTTCAAGATACATGTTAAAAATTGTTCATGGAAAAAAGAGGGTTTCTTTTTTTCCTCCATTTTTAGAGTATTTAAGTTATTACATCCATATTTATTACACAATGCAAAGATTTAATTATGAAAGATAAGAGGCATGTGCCATCTGAGACCTTAAAAAGGGTATTTGATACAAAGGATATTTTCTAATTATTTAAAGTAGATTATGTTTCAGAGTTTTGTATTCTTCCCAAATAGCATTTTTTAAGCATTTGAACATATCCTTAGTTGGGTTTATATACTTATTTGTGTGTAATGATACCCTCCTTTTTTTAAAATCATAAGAATAGCTGCTAGGTAATTCAGCATACTATAAAGAACACGGATGACAGGATATTTTGTGACATGAATTTCTGCCTGATTCACTTTTATTAGATGTTTCTTTTTGGTAGGAAACACTAATGGGAAGAATAGTCCATCACATCTTCAGAAAAGGCATTTATATTGTGTTGCGCATTCTGGTTGCAAAACATAAACTGAGACTGCTTTATTTGACTGATTCTTAAAGACAGTCTTAAAATAAACAGTAATGGTATCAATCATGCATGAAGCTCATATGATCATACATTTTTTTTTTCTAGCAAGCACACTAAGTTATTATAGTTGGAACGAAGCTTCTAAGAGATGCTTTTTATGCTGACAACTGAGATTACAATGCTTTATTCCTTGCTGAGCTTCACAATTGGTGGGACCCCCATACTTTTCATTTCTACAGTTTAAGGTTTAAAAACCTATGTTCCCTCCCCACCTAGGTGGGAGGGAGTTGGGTAGAGGTATTCATGTTAACTCTTTCCTGTCTGATTTTGAAAGTATAAATTTTGAAATTTTTAATTATTAGAGCAGGAGATATTTGTTAATATGCTGATGAAAGCCTATTACAGGAAAGAGTGCATTTTGTTTGTTTGCTTTTGTATTTAAGAAGCAAAAAGGAACATCTCTTACAGCTAAGAAGAAGGGTAAGACACTAACAGAAGCAGTACTATGGAAGAGATTCAATAAATTCCCCTCCTTATATATTTCTGGTAGAACACTGTTTAGTGCTAAAATTTCACTATACATTTGTTTAAAGATTTTTGTATATCACTGGATCCATTTTTGTGGAGTGCGCCTTTCAGTATGTAATCATTAGCATGATGCAAAGGAGGTACATTGCTAATATTAACTAAAACTCAAAGACTGCTGTCATTGGACAGCAGTCTGAATCAGACGTGTTCATTGGTCAGAAGAAGCTAAATTGTTAGCAAAGAATCATGATTTAATCTGTACACTCTAAAAAGTCATTTTGTCTCTAAAATAATTTTCTTGTTGTAGTGGGGATTCTCATGATCCTGGGACTCCTTTATTTATTTATTTATTTAACACTGCAAACACTTTTGTCATGAAATTAAGATAGAATAAATATAGTTCATAATCAATAACTTTCATCATCAACTTTCATAGTTTGTCAAGTGTTAAATATTTATGTGAACATGTTGTTTCTTTTTTTAAACAATAGCACACATTTCTAGTGAGAAAAATTATTTTAAGCCAATTTAATGGTAAAATAAAAGCATGTGATACTCTGAATGATGCACATATCAAAGCATGAGAAGATGACTTTTGGTGACAAAAAGAACTTGATAAAACAAAAATTTATTTGTTCCTTTCTTTGTTAAAGAAAGAAGAGAGATTCTAGATTTCAGAAGGCTGTTTTATGACAAATACTATGAACTGTGAGTGTAACCCTCCTACATTTTTCTTGCAGTGTTTAACTGATTTAGTATTTATTCACCTTTGTCAGGTTTATCTGAATCTACCTAAAAGTTCAGAGTTTCCTTGGATTAGCTTTGTACTGCGTATCATCTTAGCAGTAATTAGTGGTGAGACATTTCAGAGATAAAAAATTATACTTTACAGGTTTTAAAACGTCAGATGTTGGGATCTTTTCTCATATCTCTTATTTTCTACTTGCTTAAATAATCAACATGCATTATTTTATTTGCTCATGGAAGGATGGTGACAACGTGATCTGGTCAGTCTCCTTGAGTAAGGATTCTGACTACATCCCATAATTCTCCACTGTAGCAATTTTATACTGGTCAATAACAGGGGCTATTGACCTTGAGTAAGGGATTCTGTCTCCTTGAGTAAGGGATTCTGACTACATCCCATAATTCTCCATTGTAGCAATTTTATACTGGTCAATAGCAGGGGCTGCATAACTGATTCACAAAGGTTTTTAACCTGCAGCAACATTCCATGCTTTGGAATCCCAAGTGTGCTGGCCATTCAGAATATCATAAGAGCCAAGAACTCTGACCAAGAAGCCAGAAGACTCACTAGTCCTCAGGTTCTTCAGCTTCTCCTGTGTGTTCCACCTTAACTGTGCCTTTCTCTGTTCAGAATTGCTTGGTCAGGTTGCCCAAATCTAGGGTTATTCATGAAATCCTTACTAGTGAGCCTATACCAGTGAGGTAGATTGTCTCATACTACCCCTGAGAAATCCACAGAGAATAACCATCCAAGTCCATCCCTTTGTACAGCTGGGTTTTCTCTTTCAGTCTCTTCATCCCTATCAAGTAAGAATAGAGTTGGGTTCAATAACAGCTTTTTAATTTCTAGAGTCAGGTTAAAAGTGATAGATCTAAAGTTTATACTTTTTCTTATTCATGCTATTTCAGGTTATTAACATAAGAAAATTTTAATGCACTTGTTCAGTGGTATAATTATTTTCTCTTAAGTTGGATTAATCAATTATTTTATGTAAATTTATTTTTCTGCCTGACCTACCGCAAGGTACTACTCAAAATGTACCTGTTCAGAATATTTGGTAAATGACCAACTGAAATTATTTCTGGACCAAAAAAGGACATTGAACATTTAAATCAATTAGTTAAATTTGTTCAGTGTCAGAAGAGAAAGACTTATTTCATTGTGCACCTTCAGGAGCCTTCTGACCCTTCAGCACATATATTTCAAATTGAGAAAGTCATTTTTCATGTTACTTTCCATCACAATTCATTTTAAATATCTGTGAATGTAATTATATTCATCAAATAATTTTTTATTGTGGTATAGTATAGTGATTAAGAGCACGTATTCTGATTACTCATCCATAAAAAATAATGAAATAATGCCATTTGCAGCAACATGGATGGACCTAGAAATTATCATACTAAGTGAAGTAAATCACAGAGAAAGACAAATATCATATGGTATCACTTATATATGGAATCTAAAAAATGATACAAATGAACTTATTTACAAAACAGAAATAGACTCACAGACATAGAAAATAAATTTATCATTACCAAAAGGGAAAGGAAGGGGGAGAGATAAATTAGGAGTCTGATATTAATAGATACTACTATATATAAAATAAACAACAAGGACCTACTGTATAGCACATGGAACTATATTTGATATCTTGTAATAACCTATAATGGAAAAGAATCTGAAATGGAATATATATATATATGCATATAAAATTGAATCACTTTGCTGTATACCAGAAACTAATACAACATTGTAAATCAACTATACTTAAGTTAAAAAAAAAAAAAAAAAAAGAGCTCATATTTTGTCACCAGATTGCCTGGATTTTAATCCCAGCCCTTTTACTTGCAAGTTAATTGTTAAGTCAATAACAGGCAAGATAACCTCTGTGAGCCTCAGTGTACATATCTGTAAAATGGAGATACTAACAGTACTTGTCTCATAAGGATTGTTCTGATGATTAAATGAATACATGTATATCATATTAGGTAGATAGATAGTGGATAGACAGGAACATGCCTTCCCATAGTTAAATACTCCATACTATTTAGATATTGTTAGTAAAAATAAATGCTGATTGAAAGGTATGATAGCATCTAATTACAGAAAGTCTATCAGGTTAGGATATACCAGCTGGTCTAGGAAGATTTTATTTTAATACTTTTTAATTTTTACAAAATATAATATATTGAAAGTCAACCAAGCTAACATCAGTACATTTTCTTCCTGTGGGTTTTTCTTAGTTTAGTTCAGGAATGTGATTTTCACATTTTGTCTCATCATCTGTTACTATCATAGAATGTCAAGTTCAGCTCACACCTTCTTTTATAAGACTGAATTTGCTGAAATCTGTTTATCTTTTCTTCTAATACCATGGAAAAGAAGTAGGCCTTTATGATTCAATGGGCCTGTTTATTTTAACTGGCTCAATGCCCAAGTGCTTCCTATTCACATTAGGAGTAGGATTTGATATATAACTTAGACCAGCTCTATGTTATACCCCAAATTCAGACCATAAAAGTCTTTTTTTCTTTTAGTTAATAGGGGAAGGAGGAGGATGGGCAGAAAACGGTATTAAAGTGGTTTATTCAATGACAAAGAAGTTTAAAATAAAATAACTTGTGCATGTAACATTGGGGATAGAAGATAGCTAGCAATATAGTATAATGTAGCCCTAGGACAGAGAGTCAAGGGACGTGGCTTTTAACTTTTGCTCTTATACTAACATAGCCTTGATCTTCGGCAAAATGACAATTGGACTAACCTGTCAGTAAGGCCATTTCCAAATTTGAAGTTCTATTGTATGAACCTCCAAGCTTTAATTTACATAGCCAAAAGGGGAAAATGTACATATTTATCCTGTAAATTTTGGGGCAACTGGCTAACAAATGTTCAGATTTTTTCTTTCTGAAGTGCCTATCATGAAGAAATACAGAATGTGCAACTTAAATCTAACATTTGTTATCTTCTGTAGTGACACAGGGTGTTCCATTTTGGAAACTATCCTAGCCTTCTGCTGAGTAGTAAAAACACTGGCAGCAAATTATATGTAATTTTAAAATCAATTTTTTGCCAAGGTAGCAAACTTTAAAAATTTAATGTTAAAAACATGGCTTGATGTTATTTTGAAAAATACGTGTCATTTACAAGTGGTATTTCAATCATAAAAAGGCAAGTTGGAATGAGATCAAAATAGTTTTTTGGGGGAGGGTCTCAAAATTCAAATCCATCTATATCTATATATAAAAAATATACACATATTTTGTAGTGAAATGAAGTACTTATACTGTATGTCCCTTTTGCCCACTGTGGAAAATAATTTTGGTGCCTGGCTCTTTGAGGGTTATTTTTGTTCTTCACAACACATTTGATTTTGAACGTGAAAAATCAGACTGCATTTGTTTTATGAAATATGCAGCTTATGCAAACAGCAAAAATATTCCAGGTTAAAAGGATAAACTACTAAGTTAAAATACGTGACACTCAACTTTTTTCTTTTGCCTTCTTTCCTTGGGATAGTCATTTATAGATTTTGAGGTTATTCATGTAATCATATTTGATTGTTGTTTCCTATCATTTAGCACTCTGAATAGATGTTCTTTGTCATAGTGTCTCACCACTACCATTTGGCATTGTGCATCTTTGGGTTTGGATCAGTGGAATATCTTGATGAGCCACATAACAAGTTTAGGCAAGAGAGTAAGAGTAATCCCGCAATAGGCTCCTAACCTTTTATTGTGACCTGTGGGTGTAGTATATAAAAGGAGGCTAGAGGGAGCTATTGAGCCGTTTAAAGATTCCAATGGTAGAACTTGGTTTAAAAATCAAGGCCAGTAGGTGCAATTAGATGTCTTAAAATGAATCAGAGCCAATCATAGAGAGCTTAAGCAAATCAATGAACTATTCACGATTTAATGTGTGACTTAGGTTTACTGATAGACACTTGGTACCGGTTATTACATATTTGATGAACTAAGAAGGAAATGAACACTTCTGGAGGAGTTTCGGAGGAGTTCTGGGCATGACAATATGAGAAAGATTGTTACAATGTAGGACGGCTTTATATCTCCCTTTTAAGTGTAGAATAGGTCAGACACTATACATCGTAGTAAATGTAGACGCTTTTGGTATTCTCATTTTAACTAAAATGATGAATGAAATAATTGTAGTCTTACAGATTAGAGGTGAGATAAATCTAATTTGATTATGCCTTTTAGATATATAGCAAAAATCCACTTTTAAATGCTTGTCAGACTGAGGTTATTTTATTTTTTAATGTTTACCAGGGGATTTTATTGAATAACTATTTTTTGATGAAAGCACATTTTAAAATATAGGTTTTACCTCTTTATCTTTTAAAAAAATATGTAAGAAATAAGCCACAAAAGTGTGAAATAGTGCTTTACCTTTAATAGGAACCTCAAATATGTTTTCAGTTGACCAGATTATTATATAAGTGGGGATTAAACAGGGGGCAGTCACTAATGCATTGGGGAATGCCGACATTTAATTAAGATATTATAATCCACTTACAAGCATTATTCAGATTTTTTAAAGTTTTTAATCTAGTCAATTAAGTGAAATATGGATATACGAAGTAAGCCATGGCCCCACAGACAGATATTCTCAGGAGAGATAGTCCTTAAAATTATGTATTCAAATGACCAAATAAACTACTCAATGCGATGGAATTTTACAGTATTTGTTTTAGTCATGCTCAAGTTATGGGGGAATAAACTGCCATTGTTTTAAGGAAGCTGGATACTTTTATGAACTTTATTTCATGTCCCCAAATTGCATGCACCTGAGGTGATGTCAGTGGAATACAGACCTGTGCCTCTGCAGGTGCTGATGCAGTCAGACCCTAAGTGATGCCAGTGGAAGCATATTTTCCATGGGAACTTTTCACTGTTGAATTCATACCATGTGTTAATAGTTTCTCATTGTTTATAGCAATTAGAAATTTGAATTTGTTTTAGGTTTCTAATGTCTGTGTATTCATTCTCCCTTTAAACAATTGCAAGCCAGTTCCTTCTTGTGGTCCTACTTTTTCTTCTAGTTGGAGTCTTGAGGGACTTTGTATTCTAGATATATTACAGGACACCAGGCTTGGAAATTGGGTAAAATTTTACAAGAAGCCACATTTTTTCTCTTCCCTCTTTCATTGTGAATAAGGCAGAATAAATTCAAAGAACTTCCAGAATCAAATGTACACTCAATGATTTATATGAAATTGATAACCAACTTACAAAAACTCACTCCCAGTTACAGATAAAACTCTTTTGGACATCTGTGTGTTTTAATATTACAACAGCTCTATTCATAGAACTTGCTAACTTGCTCCTGTATGTAGATGGAGTGAAATCATTTGTTAGTCCCGTGGATGACTCAAGCAAATTACTAAAACAGTCTTTGCCTTATTTTGACCATTCATAAAATGGATCTGTGATCTTTATTGCTTGTCTATAGCACAGGTTTTGTAATGACAGCATTGAGACAATCCCAAGCAATCTCTTTCTTAGGTAAGAAAAGGGTATATCTCAGTTTTTTCATTCCCGCCGATAACCGGGAATGTAGAAACAATTATGTGCCAGCATTATATTCTAGTTAGACAAGGTCCAAATAACCAGTAGAATAGAAATACCTGGAATTGATTTCACTGAACACCTTATTTTATTGATAAGAAAAACGGAGTTAATTATCACTGGTTGAGCATTTGCTATGTGCCTGATAGTGTTCTAAGTGCTTCATATATTTTAACTCATTTAAATTTTATTACAATCTTGTGAGATAGCACTACTATTTCTCTTTCACAGATGAGGAATCTGAGGCATGGAGAGGTTGAGGAACTTGCCAAGGCCACCTATCCCTGAATTCTCCTGAAGTGGAATAGCCCAGAATCAAAGCAGGCAGGTTGGGTATGGAGCCCAGGGTCCTAACCAAGTAAATACAGGCAAGAAATAACTCCCAGGTTCCCAGTAGGGACAGTGTAGTCCAGTTCCATTGCTCACATCTTTTATATTCCAAACTGCAAACTGACATGCATAAAGAAAATGCTAGGTCTATCCTAGTATAGAGACTTACCTGGAGTAAAAACTGAATAGACTGTTGTTGATTTGATTTGTTGATTCAAGAGTGATTATGTGGTGCTCAATATAAATTTACTGTTTAATACCCTTTATGATTTTTTACTTATAGAAAATTGGTAACCTATGTTAAATTGCATATAATACTAAATGTGGCATAATCTTAATTATATGTAATATTAAATTAATCATAATATCTCATTCCTCAACTATTTTTCATGTTTCATGTTGTCACATTAAATGTGATTTTCAAAGGTTTTTGGAAGTTTTGATTACATTCCAAGATGAAAAGAGTAGAACATGTAAAGGAAAACCTGTTAGATCTGTGTTCCAGTGCCCTGCTGGGGAAGAATATGTATGTATATGGTTGCTGACTGGCATGAGTTATGGAGTTTTTTTTTATATATTGCTTTGATTGGGTAGAAGCTACAAGGAAACAGATATATTTGATCATTTCTAATATATTTCTTTATTTTAATGTAAAAGAGAACTTACTCAGAAGTAGATCATTTCAGAGGTGGATGAGGTGCCTCAGAACTCGCTGTTTGAGAATAGGCCTGATATCTGGTTATTGTCTTTATTGTAGAGGCAATGGAAACTTCATCTTGGTGGTTGACCTAACGATGTTTTAACGATTCTTCAGTCCTTAAGATTGTTGCTGTATATAGCTTTCATGGCTCACTTAGTTCATTTATTAGCCTTTTAAGGAAAGACTATTTTAAACCAATTTACAAAGGTGACTTTATAAAACATTCTCAGTGTTAAGTATCCATTCAGCTATCTCTCACTTTCTCTATAGGCAGTATATCATAATGGCTATACGCAAGAACTTTGGAAGGAATGCTTAAAAATCTTAGCTGTGTCACCAAAGCTCAGTGAACTTGAGTGAGCAAGTTACTATTTATTTCCTCATGTGTAAAATAGAGGTAATAATACTCAACTCAAGGGTTGTTCTGAGATTAAAGAGGTAAAGGAGAATGGTTCAAGATAAGTAATAGCCTTCTGATTTACTATCCCCTGCTGAGATAAACAAACAAAAAAAGGACAAACATATGAAACAGTGGTTTTTAAATCACTGGACATCAGGTAGTGAAGGACAGTCATCCCCGAAAGATGGGAAACAAACAAGATGAGCCCTATGATTATATCAATTTAGTTCATTGAGAGGGTTTCCAGGTGATAGTACAGGGAAGGCAGAACCAGGTTGAGCCATACAGACTCCTTGAGTTAAGGAGATGAAGCTGGGAGTATGGAGAAACCAAGGAGTTTAGAATTCACAGGTCAGAATACCAGAAAGGAGAATTCTGCAGAGAGAGAAAACACTGGAGATCTGCAGAGCATTCCCCTTGAGTATTCAATTAAGAAGTGACCTGCACATTCCTGTGAAGTAACTAGTGGAGGCCAGAGAAAGAATCAACCAACCGGATCAGAGGGGACCATGCCTGGAGATCACACAAGGCTGGGAATAGTGCCCATTCTCACCAGCCACATTGGAAAACCTGATCATTTACAGGGTGTTGGGTAGAGTACTCAGAAGCATCTTGCTCCAGTAGTGGGAAAAAAAATCCCTGGACTGAAAACTGCTCTAGTTCTGCTTAAAAAGTCTTAAAAGCAAGACCTTAAAGGATCAAACTTTTTCTAAGTGACTAAACTGATTTTCACAACAGAACTCAGTAAGACATACGGGAATACGAAAACCCAGCACTCAACAAGTTAAAATTCACAATGTCTGACATCCAATAATAAAAATTACCAAGCACTCAAAAAAGCAGGAAGACACAATACATAAAGAGGAGAAATATCAATCTGTCTAAACTGTCCTCCCTCAGTGATTTCCATCACTTGGCACCACCTATCACATGTGTGTTCATGTGAGAAAACTGGGCACCAATCCCCCAACTTCCTGCCCTTCACTCGTTACTTCTAATCAGTTGTCTTTTTTTTTTTTTTTCCTATAACATGCATCTTCGGTCTGTTCATTTCTCATATGTACTTGGCTACAGCCCTACTTTGAGCCTCTATATCCAGTCTGGACATACTGTATTATCCCATGGTCTGTATGACCTCTCATGATCAGACCCCACCACTCTTTCTAGCCTTATAGCTCAAAGTTTATCTACTGAGCCCTGTGATTTAGCACAGCACTCAAACTAAAGATCCCTGTACAGGCCTAAAATTATTGAAAACTCCCAAAAGTTTTTACTGTGTGATTTATATCTGTCTATGTTTATAGTTCTAGACAAACCTGAGAAAGTTTAAAAATATTTATTTAGAAATTCGTTTAAAACAATAATAATTAACTTAATATATTAACATTGATAACATATTTTTATGAAAAGCACATTTTACAAAAGAGCAATAGTAAGAAAAAATATATATTGTTTTACTTTTCTCCAAATACCTTTAATATCTAGCTTGACAAAAGATAGCTGGATTCTCATATTTGTTTCTTTTATTTTAACCATTTTTTAAATTGAAGTATAGTTAATTTACAAAATGCTGTGTTAGTTTCAGGTGTACAGAAAATTGATTCAGTCATATATCTATCTATCTATCTATCTGTCTGTCTATCTATCTATATTATTCTTTTTCAGATTCTTTTCAATGATAGGTTATTACAAGATATTGAATATAGTTCCCTGTAGTATACAGTAGGTCCTTGTTGTTTATTTTTTATATAGTAGTGTGTGTATGTTAATCCCAAGCTCCTAATATATCTCTCCCCCTACTCTTACGCTATCCTCTTTGGTAACCATAAGTTTGTTTTCTTTGTCCATGAGTCTACTTCTGTTTTGTAAATAAGTTCATTTGTATCATTTTTTAGATTCCACATATAAGTGATATCATATGCTATTTGTCTTTCTCTGTCTGACTTACTTCACTTAGTATGATAATCCCTAGGTCCATCCATGTTGCTGCAAATGGCATTATTTCATTCTTTCTTGTGGCTGAGAACAAAAAATATTTAAAAATTCATGGAAATACAAAAGGCCCCAAACAGCCAAAACAATCTTGAGAAAGAAGAACAGAGCTGAGGCTTCAGACTATACTACAAAGCTACAGTAATCAAAACAATATGGTACTGGCACAAAATAGACATATAGATCAATGGAACAGGATAGAAAGCCCAGAAATAAATCAACACACTTATGGTCAAGAAATCTATGACAAAGGAGGCAAGAATATACAATGAAGAAAAAACAGTTTCTTCAATAAGTGGTGCTGGGAGAACTGGACAGCTACATGTAAAAGAATGGAATTAGAACATTCTCTAACACCATATACAAAAATAAACTCAAAATGGATTAAAGACCTAAATGTAAGACCAGATACTATAAAACTCCTAGAGGAAAACATAGGCAGAACACTGACATAAATTGAAACAATATATTTTTGGATCCATCTCCTAGAGTAATGGAAATAAAAACAAAAATAAACAAATGGGAACTAACTAAACTTAAAAGCTTTTGCACAGCAAAGGTAATCATAAACAAAACAAAAAGACAACCTATAGACTGGAAGAACATATTTGCAAATGTTGCTACTGACAAGGGATTAATTTCCAAAATATACAGACAGTTCATGCAGCTCAATATCAAAAAAACAACCCAATCAAAAAATGGACAGAAGACCTAAGCAGACAATTCTCACAAGAAGACATAAAGGTGGCCAACAGGCACATGAAAAGATGCTCAATATTGCTATTTATTAGAGAAATGCAAATCAAAACTACAATGAGGTCTCACCTCACACCAGTTAGAATGGCCATCATTAAAAAGTCTACAAATAATAAACTCTGGAGAGGATGTGTAGAAAAAGGAACCTTCCAACACTGTTGGTGAGAATGTAAATTGGTGTAGCCAGTATGTAGTATGTATGGAGGTTCCTTAAAAAACTAAAAATAGGGCTTCCCTGGTGGTGCAGTGGTTGAGAATCTGCCTGCCAATGCAGGGGACACGGGTTCGAGCCCTGGTCTGGGAAGATCCCACATGCCGCGGAGCAACTAGGCCCGTGAGCCACAATTACTGAGCCTGCGCGTCTGGAGCCTGTGCTCTGCAACAAGAGAGGCCCAATAATGAGAGGCCCGTGCACCGTGATGAAGAGTGGCCCCCACTTGCCGCAACTAGAGGAAGCCCTCGCACAGAAACGAAGACCCAACACAGCCATAAATAAATAAATTAATTAATTAATAAAAAAAAAAAAAAACAAAAAACTAAAAATAAAGTTACCACAAGATCCAGCAATCTCACTCCTGGGCGTATATTTGGAGAAAACTCCAATTCAAAAAGTTACATGTACCTCAGTGTTCATGGCAGAACTATTTACAAGAGCCAGACATGGAGGCAACCTAAATGTCGATTGACAGATGAGTGGATAAGGAAGAAAAAAAAAAAAAAAATGCACACATGCACAGTGGAATATTACTCTCATATTTGTTTATGCATTCACACTTTCAATATTATAAATCATGTAGCCCTGGTCAACACCACTGTCAATTGCAAGCTAATGAGAATGAAAAGGAAAATAATATACCATTAAAATATTATTGACCTAGCCGACTCCTGCAAGAGTTTTAGGACCTACAGAAGTTCCTGGATCAAACTTTGAGAACCACTGTATCAGCAGCTATACTGTTAATCTCTTTTCCTCCTAGATACCAAGATCCGTCCTCCTTGGAGTCTTCATCAAAATGCTTAACTCTTTCATTTATTTCCCACCCTTCTACAGATTCATCAGTGCCCAGCAAACATTATCTGATCTTCCCTAATTCCCATCTTTACCCCCATGAGAAGATGAGCCCATTATACATTTATAATAACTTTTCTTATTCTTCAAAGTACTTTTCATAATTATACAGAGTGTTTTACCTTCCTTCAAAGTTATATATTGATATATTTATTTAAGACAAAAAGCTCACCCTTAAATTACTGTTGAAAATCCATTAAATGGCTTATTAATTGCTAAGACTTGGCACATGGACATGCAGAAGGCAAGTATCAACTTCTGTTTCTCAGCACCTTTGAATTTTGGTCTTCCTGTCTTTGGAATCATATAGGCCAAACTCATGTTTTCTGGGGGAGAAATTTAAGGAGACTTGAATTAAATAATTTTTCTCTCTTTTTGCCTGGAGCATATGGTTAAATTTGCTGTATTACATTAAATCCATGTGCAAATAATTTGTTATAAATGGTTTGTGTGTAATAAATTAATATCTCTCATGGTAAATTATAACTTTATGAGACAGAGTATATCTGCCTTGGTCACCACCACTGTATGCCATAAGCCTAATGCTGCCATGCAAAAAGTTGAGAGCTCAGCAGATACGTGATGGAGGAATGAATGGGTTACGTCATCCCTATTCATAGGTGTTAAATTTCTAGTTTAACTGGCATCTTATGATCCATTTCAATAGTTATCTTTTCCTTTAACTCATTTTGCCCATACTAGGTGAAAATATGGTGTGTATATCTTACATTTACTTTAGTTACTTTATTCAATATATTTAACTTCTAATAATAAAAGGCCATATTTATCTTAGTGATTAATGGTTAACTAGTGAGTAGACTGTATCCCTGGAATTTTTTCTAGTTATCACCATTACATTGCATCAGTGTTTCTGGTATAAATAAGTGTTTTTTTTATCTTATTCCACTGATAGAACATTTCTATAAATACCTATTGGCTTAGCATCAAAAAAAAATGTAAAATTGGTCTTTGTTTTCAGAGGGGTGTATCAGAACATGTAGGGAAAATATAAAAGGAAAATAACCTTGTTCTGGTTCAGTGACTTCAGTTGTAGTTATTACTATTAATAAATGGCAACTTCCCCAAAAGAATAGTCAGGAAAGAGCAAAAACAATTTTACTTGTATTTCATGGGACATCTTAAATCATTTCAATCTCTCTTTTAGCTACATGGATGAGAAATAAATTGATATGTTGTCAACTTTTGCATCCATTAGCATGTAAAACCTAAGAGTGAATAATCACATAATAATTTGAATTTCTTTTAAATAACTTACATTAAAATTAGATCATCTTTAGTGTTCTAACAAGCACAATATTGAAGACACATGAAGAACTGACTCAAGAGATGTTAACATTTGATGGATTTTCTCTTGCTGAACCCCTGCATATTGTTGATTGGCAGGATAAGAACAGCAAAAAAACAAGACTTTCTTCAGTCTTTCATTGATACATGTACTGTCTGTTTGGATTACATCTTCCTTAGGAGGAGAGGAAATATAGTCTTCTGAATATGAAACAGTCCATTATTTACTTACTTTTGCATTTAAAAAGAAAAATGAGTCTTCTATTATAGCATCATATTAGGAATGGCAAACTTACTGAGTTTATTCGTTGAGGACAGCCATCTGCCTAAGGGTTTTCAGTTGCACTTATTTTTTTCGAAAACCTGGTTTTCTTTTCTCTGTGTTACTGGAGTAATTTCCAGAAACTTTCTAGACACACATACACACATAATGCATTCTTTCCTGTGTTCCTTCTTTCTTCCCTTCTTATGGAAATACATTATTTAAAATATTCTATACATTTTAACATAACAATACACTTTGGAGAATTTTTCTTATCAGTACATAAAGAACAACCTCATACTTGTAACTTATAACTTACATATATGGTAATTTATTTAATTATAACCTATTGCTGGATAATTAGGTCATTTTCAAGGTTACTTCTATTATAAACAGTAATACAGTATGCTTACCTAAGCTTGTGTGAGTTTAACAAATAAAATTTCTGGAAGTGGAATTGCTGCATTAATGACTATATTTATTTATAATTTAGGTGTATTTTGCCAAATTGCTACCCCCAAAATACATCAGTTTAATCTTTATCAAGAATGGTTTAGCATGATTGATTCCACACACACCTACCAGTAGTTTTAATTTTTTTCCAAATCTGATGGGTGAAAAATTAATTTTTGTACAAATTTAAACTAATATAAACATTTGGCACTTAAAAATATTTTAATTAATTAATTTTTTATTGCAAGAAAATTTTCCCTGCCATTCTTTGTCTTCTTTTCTTAATGATTTATAAAGCTTTATACATATTTATTAAGAAAATTGACCCTTTCTCTGTCATACATAATAAAATGAATTTGTTGATATGTTTTGGTTTTGCTAATTTATTTTTCAGGTTAATTAGTCATATATATTATGGCTTTTAGTTTTGTATCATGCTTCAAAAAGTCTCCAGCATTTCAAATCTGTTTTTAAAAACAATTGTTTCTTTCTGTCTTTTTTTTTTTTTTTTCCTGTTTAAATCTTTGATTTGCATAAAATACTTTTGGTACAGGCACTAAAATTAGAATATAACTCATGATTTCCCAAAATTGATTAATAGGTGCTTCGGCACTATAGACTAAGTAGTAGTCTTTTCCTGTATATCACATAGGTTTTGTTGAGAACTAATAACTATAAAATACAGTGGTTTAAGACAAATTTGATTTGGTTTGATGGATCCAAAGGCTGAAGACACCTTGTTTTCATATAGCTTGGAGAGAGCAGCTGTGCTGTATATGTCGCACATGCTCTTGGAACCAGAGGCATATGGGAACATGTTCCCTTGGTGATGGCAAAGGTGCTGGAGAACAAGTAACCACATCAGTTCTTTTATCCTCATAACTAGCGCATGGTCTTTTCTGACCAAATTCTTTTACCTTAATCAAGTTGGTTATTTGACAAGGCCCGAGGTCAAGGAGATCAGATGTGCACATTGCCTCTGATGAGGCCAGGGCAAGGGTGTGGATGTAGGAGGAGTGAAGAATTGGGACCAGAAATTCAACCTATGCCATTTTTACTGATTTAAATGCTGCCTTTATTATATATTAATTTTTACATATATCTTAGCTTATTTCTGAATACAATTTTTTCCACTGATTTATTTAAATCTTCCTGGGAAAATACCAAGCTATTTTGCTTATTCCCTTCAGTAATGTTTTGCAACTTTCTATAGGCATGGAGTTAATTTATTTTTCCTTTTTTTTTTTTGTTGCTATTTAGAATGGGAACTTCTACTATATTTACCAAATTATTTTTATTTAAAGAAAAGCTAATGATTTTTTATATATTAATTTCAAATAACCACCTTGTTAAATCATCATATTGTATCACATAATTCTTCTGTAGAATCTCTTGAGTTGTCTGGGTACATGGTCATGTCATTTATACTTAAAGATAATTTTACCTCCTCAATTTTTTCTTTAATTCATTCTTTTGGGTAATTGACTTCCAGAGCAGTGTTAAGTAATTATCGTGATATTAGACACATTGTCTTTATTCTGACTTTAGGGGAAACGAAGACCCATTTGTTTTCAATTGTCAATCATTAGCCTTTAAAATAATTAAAATCCTAGTCACTTTATCCAGGATAGTTACTTCTAGAATCTCTGTATATTGCCTTTAGATTAAGATTGATGGTGAGTACACAGCATGTTTAGCATGACAAGAAATTGAAATTTGGTCTTATTATTAACATTCTTCACCCTTTTCTTGATTTTAGTATGATTTTTCTTTTAATATTTCCTATAGTTTCCTTGAAAGTTTGACTCTCTGACTTATTTATTGTAGTATCTCCATGAATATTACAGTGGTTGGGTAGACAAAAATCATTTTCTGAACAAAACAACAAATGGATTGATTGATTAATTTTGTGATGGAATTTGGGCATTTTATTCTAGACTTTTATTCTGGGCTTTAGTTCAAGCAAAGGAAGCCAATTTGAACTACCCTGAGTGATAGAGGAGGTTTATTGGAAAATACTAGCAGAGTTCCCAGATTGTGGGGAAGGGTTGACCAAGCCAGCCTGGGGCAGTGCAGATATCTTAAAGCTGAGACCTGGGAAGAGCTTTCTCTCTTACCCACATCTCTGCTTCTCTTTCTTGGTTGGCTTCATTCTCTCTTGCTGCAGAATATTTTTCTCCATGTGATGTGGTGTGGGTTTTCTATCAGCTGGAAACCATTTTTCTTTATCACCTTTCTGGGAGAAAATAACTTCCCTCTGTCCGTATGCATACACTTCCAGCTCAACTATGAAAAACCCTAAAGAAGGTTTCTGATTAGCCCAGTTTGAATCACATACATATTCCTGTATGTAGCTGGAGGTGGTTTGTGGGGTCCATGAATGACAGCTCACAGTACATTGGATAGTGGAGGAATAGCACTTTCCACAGAAACCTGAGAAGGCGTGTTGGACAGAACTTCAGCAATAGAGGTCTAAAACAGGTGAATTGATTTATCTTTTTTCTTTTCTTTCTGCTCTTCCCTTTTATCTGTCTTCCCCTCCCCTCCTTTATTCCCAGCTGCCCCACCCCAACACCCACACATGCATTTACCTTCTTGACTATCTTTCACTTCCCTTTTCTTTTCACTGTCATCCATCTTCCCTCCATTTCTCTGGACAAGTTAGGATTAAGATGTGCCTTCTGCTGTAGCATTGTTACCTATTTGGAGTGAAGTTTCAGTGGAAAAGGAGTAAGAATAGTCATCATGCACAGATTACTCTGTATAACAAAAAAAAGAAATTAGAATAAATGAGATAGAGCTTTGAGCTAGTGTGACTGAGAAAACACAAAGCCAAGAGGCTTAAGGTTGGGTTTAAGCCTTAAGTTAAATTTTGGATTTACACTCAATATTTGTACTCAAGAGTTGACAAATAAATAATTTTTTCTCCAGAAACTTCTTTGACAGATTTTATTTGAGAGGTGACAGCAAAGTGCTGAGTCTGTTGCTCTTTGCCCACTGCCCCTCCCCCACAAATCTATATTTTTCATGTTGGGACTTTAACCATAATCTAGATCAATGCTTTTCTGGATGAGGAGTCTGAGGACATGGTTGTGGACATGACTTCACCTCAGGCTTCACTGAAAGTTCATTGCAGAAACCAGAGTAGAAAACAGGGCTTCAGACTCCAGTGTTCTTGAGAGGATTTATGAGGAATGGTGCTATTATTGAAAAATGGGCATTCTGCTATGCTATTAACAACCAAATTACAGAAATTACCACTGTAATATGGATTGGATAAATGTTATTTTATTTTTATTTGGATTCTGGCCCTCTGTTGACAAAAATATCTTCTGAAACAATAAAATGTTTTAGACATTTGAATATTGATTTATGAATTTATTATTTATGTATTTCCTAAAAACCAGTTTCAATAGGGCAAAAGAATAGAAAGAAAATATTAGGACATTACCAAATGCCTTCTAAATTCAGATTTTGACAAATTCATTTTGTCCGAAATAATTTTACTTGAGATATACTTCCTTCCTCAATAGCAAAGATGTTCACATGTTCTAGGCACTATTAAATAAGTGTCTTTGTTTCACCTTTGTTTAAATTTATCTGTAATGTTACAATTAAACACATTTCTAACTATATACACATAATACCATATTCATGCATATATATATGTGCGTTCTTAAAGGAAAGGTATGGAATGCAACATAAGTATGAATGCATATATTGAAAGGGAGCTTTCTGAGTGATTTGGGAAAATAGCTTTTTATATACATCTAGAGATTTTCATCTTATTTTAAAACTTTGTAGCAAATAAGTCAGGGTGATATTAAAAGGAGATAACTGTTTTCCTGCTTCCAGAAGAGGATAAGACACTTAAGCTCTAAGAGTTCTTTCTTAGGTCTTATATATAAGACTTATTGCAGATATAAAATGGAGAGAAGTTGAGAAGGTGGATTATTGGTGGAACAAGAGAAGGCTGAGAAAGGACTTTTTTTCTCCCAATGCACATTATCCCTAGAAGAACTAGCATTGCAAAAATGAATATTTGTCCTTTGATCCAGAATTATTGAATGGAGCCCTATGAGAGGTAACCCTAGTCTTTTATTGAGCTAGGTTTAAAATAAAGGATGATGTTGTTTTCATGGCAAGATAAATAATTGATTAAATTTTAATGTGCTAATATAAGGCAAAAATAAAGATTTAAATGATACCTCCTCTCGTGTTAATCTTTCAACTTCCTGTTTCTCCCCATCTTTAAACTCACACATAGAAAATAGTACACTTTGTGATTCTTCTTGTTTTTCCCATCTACCTGTTTCAAAGTCATTTTTGTGCTTGTGACTGATGGCATTTCATTAGCTGGTAGAAGAGTTACTCCACTTCCAGGTTCTTAAAGAACAAGCCCTTCATGTACAGTTTTTTTTTTTTTTTTTCAGTCTTAGAGGATTCTAAGGCTTATGTATTTTCCCATTCTCTCTCTCTCATTCTCTCTTTCTTCAGTGAGGGCTTGAGGGAGTGAGTATATTATTTATATCAAATAATTATTGGATAATATTTTAATAAGGAAAGTTTGAATTCACAATTTAAGAGATAGAAGAGTGGAGTACAATAGAATTCACATCACAGTCTTCATGATAGAATGTATTTTAAGTTTGGTAGTTGATACTATAAAGGTACTGGCCACTCTTTTCTAGAGAGACCACTTGCATATGGTCTACATTGCTTTCACATTTTTAATGTAAATGTTTTTCACATGTCCCAACATGGCAGACATTTATATTCACTTTAATAGGAAAGAAATATAAACCTAAGGATAAATATGTATACTAGTTTCTGTCTAGTATCTAGCACACACAAAGAATAGACGTTAAGCCTTCTGCTGTCCATGTAGTCTGGAGAGACAAGGGATGCAGCCATGAAAAGAATATAGAATAGGCCATGTGTTTCCAAGTTCTGATGTTTCTAATATAAGCTGTCATTGATGGACTCCCTTATAGACTCTTTTATTCAAGGTTAGAGAGGAATGACTTTGTAAGAAGGGCTTTTATCTGTTTTATGAGATACAATGGACAGTTTTTTTTCCAAGTCGAAAAAAACAGGGTATATTCCAGACAGTATAACAATATTATTACAAATCTCCTCAAACTGACTCAGTTGATGACATAATGACAGTTCAGATCTTAGGTGGCAAGAAGTTTTGGTAAATATTTGGATAGCTTCAAAATTGAGAGGAAGAATCATTCACTTTTATGTTTATATTGTATGAATATCTATGGTGGTGCTTTTGTCTAAGTGTTATTTGAGGATGAGGAAGAAGTGGGTGATGGAAAATGGGACCTAAACTCCAGGATCCTTCCCTTTTTTGCTTACTACTTCCAGGTGGGAACCAGCTAGGGAATCGAGAGACATGGTGTTAGCATTAATTGAGGAATTTGGAGTTTGGAGGAGTTTTATTTTTTGCCTTTTTATTTAAACATCATATTGATACAAATTAATAACATAAAGCATGAGACAGGAATTTATACATTTACTTTCTGAACAGAAGAGGTCAGCCATGAAAAAAATGAACTAATCTGTTTGCAATATATTCTTTTCAAATTGGGAACAGATGCATATGTAGCTACAGAGTGTAGGTAAACAGGACTGAGATTTTCACTGAATAAGCTCAACTTTATTCCTCTGTCCATTGTACCTTTTCTCCCATGGAAGGTCATCTCCACCCCATTTCCCCGATACTGTGTGGTTTTAAAAGGTTAAGCTTAAAAAGAAAAAAAAAAATGGATTTGTACTAAGCAAGTTATAACCTACAAATGTAATGTTAGAAATGAGCTAAGACAATTTTACTTATAGGCTGTCCATGTTTAAAAAATTCAGTGGATCCATTTAAAATTAATTATGATCATGTTTTGAAATTTAATTTGCTTTTTCAAACTGTGTACTCTTACCATGTAACACATGTATTTGAAGTAAGATACCACTGAAAAATCAATATAGATAACATTTATATAGGCAATCATAGAGTAAGTAGCACTGAATTGAAAAGATGCCATCAGTATTTAATTTTTTTGTTTATCATCTCTTGCTGTCACTTCTTTTTGTGCCATGGAGCTGTGGGTCTCAAACTTCAATGTGTAGATGAGTCATCTGGAGGAGCTTGTCTAAAGTGATGATTCCTTGGCTCCTCCAGAAGATCTATTTCAGGATGTCTGATGTAGAACTTCAGATTCTACATTTTGAAAAATGTTTCCCCTCCCCCAAAATGATTTTAATGTTGCCAAACTATTGATCTGGCTTTTAGAAGTACAGTTATAGAAATTCCTCAAGGATTGTTATCTGAGCAGTTCCACAGTTCCACGTGTTTTCCATTTCTTTCCCTAAATTGAATTCAGGTTTATTGGCCTGTAATTCTCTGCTTCGCTTCTTGTCCCACACATAAATTTGGCAATTACAAGCAGTACATTTTTTACCTCCCAGTCTACACTTTGATACTTAGATGGATCTACTCTCTTACACTATTTCTAACGTGGAGTGTTTAGGGAAGAGGAGGTGAAATGTTTTAAGGCTATTATGAGTTTTAACTGATTGTATTCAAAATGTTCCTGCTGCATTTTTTTCTTCTGTTTTCTTTTTTTTTTTTTTTTGGCTCTGATGTCCTGCTAGCCATCTTTTTTTTTTTTTTTTTTTTTTTAATTTATTTTATTTATGGCTGTGTTGGGTCTTCGTTTCTGTGCGAGGGCTTTCTCCAGTTGTGGCAAGCGGGTGCCACTCTTCATCGCGGTGCGCGGGCCTCTCGCTATCGCGGCCTCTCTTGTTGCGGAGCACAGGCTCCAGACGCGCAGGCTCAGCAATTGTGGCTCACGGGCCCAGCCGCTCCGCGGCATGTGGGATCTTCCCAGACCAGGGCTCGAACCCGTGTCCCCTGCATTGGCAGGCGGATTCTCAACCACTGCGCCACCAGGGAAGCCCTCTTCTGTTTTCTAGTGGTGACCTATCATTGGCTTTCTCCCCTTTTCTCTTTACCTTCTAATCACTTTGAACAGGCACAGGTATGATTTAGCTACCTTTCTTACTTTATTTTTTTCTCTACCTATTGTTAAGTCTAGATCTTTGCTTTTTGTACAACTGAACTTACTGAATTCACTTGCATATGGTAGAATTATAAGTTTGGTTGTGTTGACATCTTTTCTCCCATTGTCATCTACATAGACTTGGCTTCTTTGCCTTGAAAAATAGCCAAGATTTATTGAGCATTTGCAAATGTGTCAGATACTGTGCTAAATGTTATGTGTATTACCTTATTCCATTTTTAACTTTCTGAGGTATATAAAATATTAATATTTAAAAATATTGTTAAATATTAATATTTCAGTTATTAAATATTAATGTTTAAAATATTAACATTTTAAATTATTAAATATTATATAATTATTTAAATATTTTAAAAGAAAAATGATACCAACTATCATTTTACCATATTCATTTTACAAACAAGAAAACTGAGGTCACAGAGAAGTTGAGAAGCTTGCCTAACTAAAGTCATGCAACTAGTAAGTGTGAAAGCTGGGAATCAATTCCAGACAGTGTAACTCTAGAGCACACTCAGGCAACTACTACAGAGCACTTACAATATGTAAGCTCGGGTAGACTTTCCGTTCCCGATTGTTCCAAGTCCCTTGCCAGCAGAGCACCGGGGAGTCTTTAAGAGAGACACACCATCATTTCTTTTCTCTAATAGGCAAGGCCTTAAACCTTTGGTGACTCATCCTAAGCTTTGGCATGGACCACATTCAGAGAGATCATCTCTGCAGTTAATCAAAATGATTCATGCAGCTTTATTCTCTCCAGCACCCATAAGGGACTGTTCTCAGGTCTCAGAGACCTTCTTGGTTATTACAAAGAAGTTGTATGAGTTTGGGAGAAGCACTTCTATAGGGCTTCTTTTCCAGATATTGACATTTCATCCTTAGAGCACTCTAAAATTTTTCTTCTGTTAATAGCACAGGTGATGGAAATACAAATACTCACTATATGGCCTTCAACAAACTGCTCTTGGGATGTCACTTTTTCAGATCTGAGTACACAGTAGAGTGTCTGGCACATGTGTCTAGCTTTGTGGGAACTAATCCTTTGGACAAAGTCATATCTTAGACAACCTGTTAAAATAGAAGGATTTAAGATTATAACTATTGAAATTCCAAGTTTTAATAACATAATATACTATTTCTTTACAATAAACATACTGGAAACTTCTTTTTACTTTTAAAATAATAATTTTAGGATTCCTAGTCACAGATAGTAACTTATTTTGAACTCACACTATATCAAAAGAAAAATGATACCAACTATCTTGTTAGGAGTAAATATGGCTGAAGCCACCGGTTTAAATAATCATTCCCTTCATTTCATACATCTTTTAGAATTCTTGAATGTAGAGTCATATTCTTATTCACCTTTTTATCCCAGCGTCATGCCTGGCAATTAATAAATGCTGAATAAATGATTGCTGAATGATGGAGACTGAGGAAACTTGAGGTGGGATAAAATATTGGTTTTTAAACATATTCTTGGTATTTTATTCAGACAAGTATAAATTAGTAACTAAGATTAATATACAATTAATATAAATGTTTATATATATTTCTATTATAAAACTTTTTAATGCGATCTAGCAAAATATTATGTCTAAAGTTTTGATTTTTCTGTTTTTTTCACTCATGCACATTTATGGTGCTGTTTTGTGTCTTGTTAGAGAAAAGTGGTACAGTACAAGGTTCATGATAATATAATCTGCATATGAAAATATATCTTGTAAAAGCAATGTATTACCATCTGTGCTTCACTTATAATTTCCAAAGAAATTACTACCCAATTTCCAGAATTACCTTATTTCTTTAACCAACACGTGTTTTATGAAAGCAGATTAAGGGTTGGAAAACATTTCTGAATTCTTTCCAGAAACCACCATGTTTATTAGATTTGAGCAGTAATAAAAACAAAAGGCATTTAAAAATATCTTTCTTTGATAGACTCAGCCACTTTGGAAAATTGAGACCATCACTGAAAGCACACATAACTTAAACTGCTCTTTTAGGGTATATGTTCTCTATTATGTAATGTTTTCTCTGAAAGAGTCTATGAATACAGAGTTTATCAGGCTCTGCCCAATCTATAGGTATATATCACTTTTTTTTCTATTCCATTTTATCTTCTTCAACTTCTTATGTTGTGGATTACTGCTACCAATAGCAGTAATAGCACTTGACATTGTTGGGTTTTGCTCAGCTGTTATTTTCCTTCCTGAATCCTTGGAGAGCCTACATTCTGGATTCCAGGGGTAAGCAATCAAGTATTTGGTTATTGATGGAAAATTGGAATTCAATGTGGAACATAACTTACAAATAAGTGGAGACTAATTTTAAATCCAGGAGGAAATGTGGAAGCAATGTGTGCCCTTATTAATTACTAGTCACATCTGTGAATTAGAATGAGGTTTAATTCCTACATCCTTCATGCCATATCCCAAAGGATTCACAGTATTTTGTAAGATGAAGAAGATACTTACAACACTAATCCATTGAAAATAGGAATTGAGACCTAAGTGGATGTTTCCCTCCTGTATTTCATTGCGAATAGTGAAAATGTTCGGTCCAACAAAAAGAAACACAAATCAAAACACTGACACAGACACACACACAGAGTAATCATCAATTCATGCAGCTTCATAGTTGGTATGGATTTCAATGCCAGATGTTGCCTTAGGAAACTGTAACCCAAGCCCAGATGGATTGTCAAGAAAGCTTATTGTATGTGCATGCACACACATGTGTATATATAAATATGACAATAAGGTTTCCTTAGTTAATGAAATGTTAGGATTTATAAAACCACTTTATTAAAAGTCAATTAAAAACACAAATATATTCATATATCAAAGGATTTATAAAACCACTTTATGAAAAGTCAATTAAAAACACAAATATCTTCATATATCAAGTTTCAGTAACTTTCCATTTATGCTGGCTTGAATGACTGTTAATAACAATTGGACTGTTGCTTGGTCTAGTTTTGAAGTGTTTTAGTATGGTCCTCAGGCTTCTTTTTATTTTTCCTTTTCTTTCTTCCTTATCAAAATATAGAATGCCTAAAAAAGTGTCTGTCACATAACAGTTGCTCATCAAACATCAGCAAACAGGACTTGGAATAACTAGGGATGCTTTATATAAAGAGGGGGGTTGAAGAGGGGACATCCACTGGCCTGAATTTAAATCCTAAGTTTACTTATATTATGTAGTTTTGGATAAATTCCTTAAACACTGAAACTTATTTTGCTTTGCTAAATTACCTATTCTATAGAGAATAGGATAATAGTGCCTATCTCATAAAGTTTTGAGAATTAAATGATATTTTAAAATATATAGTGTACACTTTAAAATATGTCCAGTATACCTTTATTTATATGTCCTTCAAGTTCAAAGAACATGGGTGATGCTCACTTTAAAAGGAATGAATTAAAAAATTTAAAAAGTGTTTATTCTTATTGTCATTTAAATTATGATATTTGGAAGAAAGAACAATAGCTAATTAAATTGGATTTTGTTACTCTAAGATGTTTTTAATTGATAATGGGTTTGATTAGATAGGGGCTCACTTCCAGTTCAAAGCTACTTTATTTATTTATTATTATTATTTTTTAACATCTTTATTGGAGTATAATTGCTTTACAATGGTGTGTTAGTTTCTGCTTTATAACAAAGTGAATCAGTTATGCATATACATATGTTCCCATATCTCTTCCCTCTTGCGTCTCCCTCCCTCCCACCCTCCCTATCCCACCCCTCTAGGTGGTCACCAAAGCTACTTTAAACTTTCATCAATCATCAACTTTTAAAGTTGTCTTTTTTAAAAAGTAGGTCATTTTGGGAAGGGGATTAGCTTAGATCAACATCAGCTAAATAAATAGTGAGGGGACACAGTGAAGAGAGAGAAAGTAGTAAGACTTGAATTCTCAGAACCTAGAAAACTTTTAGTGTTAGTTGTTTTAACTATTTTTTTAAATCTACTTAAAATCATCTATGGCATATCTTATGATATAACCAAAATTGCAGTTGTGGTATTTAATTTACTTTTAATGTCTTCTATTTGTAGTTTTCATAGCTGAGTGTTCACTACCTCGTGTTCATGGAACTCTAGAGAGTGAAGTAGATAGACATCAGGGCACTGTGAACTCCCTGAGGTCATGTGTAGTGTTTTTATATGTGTATATTCCAGAGGTTCTTTCTTCAGATTCTCAAAGAAATCCAAAACCATCATCAACTAAGAGTAAAAACTACTGTCACTGTGTGTTAATATAAAAAAAGAATAATATTTAGATTAAAGCAAAAGAGGTGTATAGGTTTTTGTTAATTTTTAATATACAAATATAATTTCTAATTAAATGCTAATATTTTCCACAAAGTGTTTCTATGCATATTTGATGTTGGTGATTGAAGTAAATAATGTTTATGGATTTCCACATTTGGGCTTTTATGAATACTAGTGAAGGAAAACTTGTTTAGTAATCTAGATGATAAATAAAACCTATTTTGTGAAGACCTCAGAGAGCGATCTTTTATGACTTACAGATTTACTTTTCCCAATCATATGATTTCTGTTACATATTTAACTTTCTAATATTTATTGATTTTTAAAAACCTTTTTGCTTACTGGCAATTTAAGTACATAATAATCAGTATTATGTCAAGACTGCTTTAGCTAGGATAGTACTTGTACATAATGCTGATGGTTCCTCACCTGGTGTTCACAGCACCCTAGAGAATTAGGTATGTAGACATCAGGGCACTGTGAACTCTATGAAGTCAAATGCAGTATTTGTACATTAGTATTTTCTTAAGATATTTTCTTCAAATTCTCAAGGGACTCCATAAGCCCCCCAACAACTAATAGTTAAAACTACTGAGACTGTGAACTAATATGAAAAAAAAAAAAGTAACAAATTAAAAATAGTTTAAAGGATTTTGCTAATTTCTAATTTACAAATATAATTTCTTATTAAATGTTAATCTTTTCAACAAAGCAGGTAATTATTTTAGAATAATTCTTACTTAATAACTATTGATTTTGGCTTTCAAGGTACTATTTTCAGGAGGCAGCATCCATTGTGCAATGGAATGAGAATGGACTTTATATCGAGGTAGACCTAAGTTAAAAATAACACCTCCTCAAAATACTAACTCTGTATAACTTTAGGGAAATTGTTTAACATTTCTGAGTCTGTGTCTTCATGCATAAACTAAGACAGTAATGCTTACCTAAGACTGTTAGTTGGAGGAGTAAAGATAATATTTATAAAGCATATGGTAAACACTAAGTTCTCTAAAAATGCTAATTGTTTTTCACATTCTAAAAACTGCTATCTATTGAAAATACAATTTTATGTTTTTAATTTTCTCTCATATTTCTGTTTTTAATAAATTTACCTGGAATATTAATTTGAAATAAAAAATGTTACTAATGATTATTCTCTAAAAATCTAGACTTGGCCTTCCCTTGGAGTTTTTATTCTCACCTTCAGCTTTTATTAATTTGTTCACTCCAAGTATATTTTTCTACTTAATTAAAGAGAGAGAGCTTTAGTTTGCCTCTACCTCAGTCTGGAAAAGTTCGTGCCTCCCTGACTCCTCACTCTAAGACACTAAGTTTACTTTCTGACCTCTGGTGAAAGCAGAGAGTGAACAAAGACCCTTAGACCAAAGCCCTGAAGTACATGTCCAAGGCGTCAAATCTTTCTACAGAAAGAAAGATCTTTCTAGTTTACTTCTCTCATTATAGTATCTATTATTGTAGCTTCCAGTAGCTATTGGTTTTGGCATACAACAATACTGCTAGATTGAAGAGGACTTTAAAATATTTTAGCCACATCCATAGTAGAATATATGCTTATGTCCCTACTTTCTTTAAAATTTGACCTTATTTTTGAACTGACTTCACACGTCAAGTTAAACAAGGTTTTAGTCATTGGAATTGGATAATCTCTTCAGTTCTTGAATATTTAAGGGAATTTTTCATATTCTACTTATGTAAGCAAAATGTGAGTAAAAATGGATATCCAGCATAGGTTATGGTTACTTCTATATCCAGAAGGTTGTAAACAAGTAAGGTGTCATGATTTGGTGAACACTGTTCTTGCTTTATTAATCTGGGATTGATGTTTAAATTCAATATGAAATGAATCAGGAATTCTCATTCCTCTCTCCCTGTTTTTTGCCTTAGAGTGTTGTGATTTCAAATTTCCCCTCACAAGTGAGATGGGACTTATTGAACTATTGTTAGATAATTAAATTTAATACATGTCTACAAGGTCATAAAACCCTTGAAGTAGAAAATATTTAGAGATGGAAAAACCTTCATTAGACATAGACTTGAGGTCAAAGGAAAATTCTGAAATTATAGAGTCCATTTTTTTTTCATTATACAGAAGAGGAAATTTCAGTTCAAAAAGGTTATAGATTTTCTCAGTAGCGTGGCTATTAAATGAAAGGCCCCAAGCTGACAGGACTCTTTTCACTGTACCACACATAAAACAGGCACATATCAATGTTTCTCTCTACATATATATCTTAGGGTCACATGATGTATAATGTGGGTGTTTCCACTGTATACTCCATCCTTCCTATTCATGGATTCCATAATTGTGAATTTACCTACTTGCTATGATTGATCGTTAAACTCAAAATCAATCAGTGATATTTTGCAGTTAATTCACAGACAGGCACAGAGAGGCAAAAAATATACACATTCCTAGACGAGGCCAAACAGGATAGAGATGGCTGGGGGTAGCACAGCCCAGCACAGTGCAAGAAACTCTGGCTTAATTGCATAGGGTTTGAACCCCAACTCAGGCACCTGTTAGTGGGGTGGCTTCAGGCAAGTCACTTAACACTCTGAACCTTGTTTTCTTTTTTGTAAAATAAAATAGAATTTACTAATTTAAGTTGTTTTTAGGATTTAAGATTATAATCATTGTGAGAGGTGTATGTGTATGTGTATTTCCTCTTGGAGCCATGATTCAACATTTGCTAGTGTTTACAGTGACTTTTCAGAACATAAACTATTGCAAATAATTAGAAATGACTAGTTTTTAAGTAAGATCTAAAAGAAAATGTTTAGTGTGAAATGACTAGCACTATTGAAAAAACACTTCCTATGTGTGTGTGTTTGTGCATGTGTGTGTGTTCATGTGTGTGTGTGTGATATATATGTATTTTATTTCTTCAAGCTTTTGAAATCTATTGCTCTTTTATTTTCTTCCTTTTTTTATAAAATTTTCTTCCTGACAACAGTCATCTGATGTGACAATTGTTTTGATGATGTGCTTTATGGGTCAACTATGTGTGCTATTACAACCATTTTCTATTTTGCTAGCTTTTGTAATAGCTTTAACATTTTTTTTCCTTGATGAACAATGTATAAATTTTAGATATATGGAAACATATGAAGAAGAAAACAAAAGTGATCCATGTTCCTATGACTTATATTTTCCTTATATTCTTTTTTCTCTGTGATCCCTTATCACTCTTATTCATCCATCCAATGTGCTTCTCTCTCCAAGCTATAAAATCTGATTGGAATGTTCTCCCCTATGCCTGTCTCCCAGTTGTGTGACTAGCCCATACTTGTCAGATATCAGCTTGAACCTCTCTGTCCCCACTCCCCACTGTATGCATGAAGGGCCCTACCCTTTCTCTACCTACAAGTTGAAATTGTCTTGTTTTTTGTCTGACTCTTTCTTAGACCCGTGAGCTTCTTAGTGAGGTAGAAAACACTGGAAGAGAATGATCTTAGAGGAAAATTAGGAGCTTGATTTGGAATGTGGAGTTTGGGGCATTTGTAGGGAATAAGAAAGCAATTTGTAATACTTATTTAAGCTTGACAAAAAGTTTTGGCTGGACTGTCACATACAAATATGTGAGTTTGAAATGCATATGTAGTAACCAGAGTCAAAGGCATGGTGAAGCTTACCTATAAGGGAAGGGGAAACTATATTAGGAAGACAAGAGAAGACGTAGAGAAGAACATTCAGGGGCTCTTACAGTGATTGGCTTTGTGTAGCAAAAGAATATACAAAGGATATAGAAAATAAGCAGCTGGAGGTACAAGAAGAAAACAAGGAATATACGGGGCTAGGGAACTAAGGGGAGAAGTTGACTGAGGAGGAAGAAGTGGGCAACATTTAGACATGTCATTGAGAAGTGGAAAGAGCTCATTGAATTCTTCAGTATGGGCCACTATTATTCACTAATTGAAATTATCTTGGAAGAATGATGGTGGTGCTCTAATCCTGACTGGAGTAAGTTAGGAGTAAGCAGTTGTTGAGAAAATAGATACCATAAAAATAAGAAGTTGGCTTTGAAGAGAAAGAAAGGTTATCACTGGAGGAGGATGAGATGACAGTTCTACATTTTTTTAAGTGGCAGATGCTTAAGTATGTTTAAAAGCCATTGGAAAAAGTTCTAGAGATGGACAATGGTGATGATTGTGTGACAATGTTAATTACACTGAATTGTACACTTAAAAATAGTTAAAATGGTAAATTGTATGTTATGCATATTTTACCACAACAATAAAATTTTTAAAAAAGAAAAAAGAAAAACAGACATTGGAAGGATCCAACTGAGAGGCAGAGGTGAAATATACAATAAAAAAAGAGATAATCAAAAGTTTTGTCTCCAAATAAGGCAGCAAGGAGTTGGGACTAACATGGTTAGAGGGATTTGCCTTCGGAAGAAGAAATAGTTCATCTTCCATAAGTGAGAAAATGAATGACTTTTCATGGGGTAGTTTGGATTTTATTGTCTAAAAGGCCTTGGTGATAAAGTAAGATGGTAAGAAAGATAAAAAATAGTCCTTGTCCTTCCTGGAATTTATAGTTTGTCAGGGAGACAGACAATTAAAAAAGAAATAACAATAACATCTGCTCAATGCTGTTGTAGGGAAAATAAACCACTTATGGGAACCTATTAACAGGGGCACAGTAGAGACTATCAAGAATGAGCAAAGTTCACCTGGAGCAAATAACATTCAAGTTGCAGCCTCATGGCTAAGTAGGAATTAGTTAGGGGAAACAAGGACAGGGAAGAGTGTTTTTGACACAGAAATTAAAAAAAAAATAGAAAAAAGGAAGTAGCCTTAGGAAAAATTGGGAGTTTGAAACGTTCGAGAAAGGAATTAAAGCAGTGTTTAGTTGGCGGGAGTGGAATTATTTTAGGAAGACTTGATGCGAAAACTTGATCTGTAGAGAGGCACGTGGTGAGTAACGGTACTCTGCAACATTCTGGCCATATCCACTGTCTGTCATCTACTTCTCAGAAGCACTTCCCAGTGTTTCCAGACCGCAGTGCTTGTCTTCACTTGGCTTTAAGGAAACAACAGGTTGTACTGAAAAGAGCACTGAATTAGGAATCTTCAGACCTACATCTAGTACTGTCTCTATCATTCATTGCTTACAAGGCCTTGGGCAAGTTATTTAACTTCTGTCTTAAAGTCAATATCATCATTGTAAAAGGGAGGAATTAAGTTATAAGATCCTTCAGGTACTTCTAACTAAACAGTTCTTCATTATTTTTATTGTTATTGTTATTATAGGCTAGATATGCACATATGCAGTATGTACCACATTGATAGTAAAAGCCAAGTATTGACAGAAATTATTCAAGAGCTGTTTACCTATGTCTGTGATAAACAAGCAACATTATTTGTATAAGCTGTTAGATTGGTGTGATAAAACACTGCTTTGTGTATTTTGAGGGTTAACAGTACTGGGCTGCCCTGGATAACATAGAGCCAGTGTCTGTTGCCATTTCATATTACCTTCACTAAAACAGATGAAAAAAATATCTTAATGGTGCCATCAAGTAAATTTTCGTAGAAAGTACTGTTTGTGGACAAAAGGGGATGGTACTTTGGGATAAAAGATTTATGAAATCCATGCATTTATTGTTAACAGTGATCACTCCAACATTTATTTAGTGCTCAAGTACAAAATTATTAGTACCATTACATGCTTTGAAAAATAATTATAACACTCTGTTTTAGTACTGTTAATGTAAAATTAAAAAAAAAATAATAATAAAGAAGGGAAGAAAGATAAGCAAAAGAGGAATATGAATACAATGGTTCTGTGTATAATAAAATTTGGCCACAATTATAATCAAATCCAATATCATCTTAACCCCTGTTATCTTTCAACTCCCACAGTGAAACAGAACCAGTGGAACTCCATTGAAGAGGGTTTATAGTGTTTATTAAATGATCTACTTCAGTATACCCAGAATCTATTGCCATTTGAGCCGGGGCCAGAATACTATGCATAAGAGATGCTTAGTAGCTAAAGGTGATGAATAAATGCCTCTATATCAGAATTCCATGTAGATACCACATAAAACATTCAATCCAGGAATGTAAAGGATGTTTCAAAATTAAGATATTTATTAGTATCCTACACTGTAATAATAGATTACAGAGAAAGACTGTATGGTCTTTTCAAAGAATGCCAAAAAGATTTTGACAAACTAACTTCCACAACTGTTTATTTTTAGAAAACAATAAAAAAAAAAAAAAACTTAGTTGAATTGAATTACATGACTACCTACTTAATAACCCATATATTTACCAGCCTCAAGAAAAATAATGTTTCAATTGAAACATTTTTAGTTAATTCAGGGGAAAATAACTGAAAAGGGATCATGTTCACTATTGTTAATATTGTCATAGAAGCTCCAGTCAGTGTATTAGGAAAGAGGAAGAAAGAAGCACATACATATTAGAAAAAAAATTATGATGTATTCAACTTTGTCATTGATTCCATTGAATGAATATTTATAGTTTTCTCTTTGTTATGTTTTTTAACTCATTGTTTGCATGTGGAAAAACTCTGAGTGTTTTAATATTAATTCCTTACTGATATCTGTTAATATTTCTTTAAAACAAAATGTGTATATTTTTAGTTACCAAAGAACAGGCAGGAATTATTTGTACAAAATGCAGAAACCCTTCCATGGGACATAAACAAATTTGTGGATGTGTGATGGTCTGGACAGTGGAATGTTTAGGAGATACTCTCAGAAATTTCCAGAGCAAATGAATAGACATTCTTGAGACAAAGAAGGATTCCTAGATTGATAGTGTAGCATGGATAGGTTTAAGAAAACAAGTCTGGAAAAGTACTGGCTGTCCATCCTATGATGGGCATCCTTGTACAGCGCTGCTCACAAGGTTCAGGTCAGGTTCTCTGTGTTATACAGAGTCAGATCTCTGAACTCTAGGTCTAGGCAAATGCATTGATTAAAGGCTCACAGGTGACTGCTACAAGCTTCCTGGTTAAGAGCTATTGACTGGAAGGATCACCAGCCTGGGGGTCAGTAGGCTAGGATTCTAATCCGATTGTGATATTACCAGCTTCAACGGTCTCAGCATCCTTCTCAAGGCAGCCAAAACCATTGTTACTCCTTTGTCATATCAAGTTTGCTTTAGGATCAGTTTGAAAATGGTTTTCACCTTCCTCTGAGCCTTTCACAGATGTTTTGGCAAAGAAGATGATTGGGATGCTCTCTTACCCTTGAGATCTCTCTCTTAAGTCTTGTGCTGACTGTCTACTCTTTCCTGTGGGCCAATAAAGTATTTTTATATTCCTTTTTGACTTTTCAGATGAGTTTAAGATGGATCCTAACATAGTATAAATAAATTCTTAGTTAAAACTGTATAATTTGTTTTGATTTTTCTTTCAATCATCCTTAAAAGGTATTGAAAGGAGAATGGTTTATAATTCTATCTGAATAGATAACCAGAGGAATTAAGTTAAAATTTGAAATTCTAAAGATGTATCCTTTGATCCACGGCTTGCACTCTTTGGCCTTGCTGTATTTATGACTTTCAATTCCTGCTCTGGAGTGAAATTTCATCTTTATTACTTTGTGTTCTTCTGATTTCATGTGAAGTTGTTTAAAGAGAACAGTGAATTGCTGATATGTTAAAATACTGGGCAAAATATCATAAGACTCTAGGGATTCAGAAAAACAGAAAGTAAATTTTAAGAAAATGTAATGATCTCCATTCTTAAATAATTTAAATGTTTAATTTTTAATTATTAGTGTACAGATTTCAATAAAGTTGTAAAAATTGGTTTAGTACAGACTGAAATTTGTTTATTATTAAATGATGTATTTATATTAACTCTAGTTAATAATTGTAGTGATCTTCAAAATTTTTGATCAAGTATTTTAAGGATTAAATTTTTTGAGCATGGCTCAATTTTTATTTTATTTTATTTTATTTTTTAATTTTATTTAGTTATTGATAAATTATATTCATTGACTAAAGCATACCCAAAATAGAAGTAAAAATGAATGAGATTTAATAAATCAATATGGAAAGAAGTTCTAATATTTTATTCCATCTCTCTGGTAGATTATCTTCCACATTTCCTGTGATGAATAAAGTTTCTATTATAGACCATTATCCTTTTACATCAAATCTCCAAATTCCATTTTAAGTCTGAATTTCAGTAGATTTTTTCCTCAAAAAAGTCCGACAAAAGTATTTTCTATTTATCTGTCATCTCTCTGTGTCTAACTAAAATGAAATATTCTATTTTCCACTGAACTCACATCTTTTTTTTTTTTTTAATTGAAGTATAGTTGATTTACAATGTTGTGTTACTCTCTGGTGTACAGCAAAGTGATTCATATATATATATATATATATATATATATATATATATATATACACACACACACACACACACACATACACTTTTTCATATTCTTTCCCATTATGGTTTATTACAGGATATTGAATATAGTTCCCTGAGCTATACAGTAGGACCTAGTTGTTTATCTACCTCGTATATAGTAGTTTGTATCTGCTAATCCCAAACTCCTAATTTATCCTCTTCTTTCCCCTTTGGTAACCATAAGTTTGTTTTCTATGTTTGTGTGAACTCACATCTTAAGACATAAACCTGAATCTCTTTTTTTAAAAACATATAGAGGTGGTATTTTGGTAGTTTTAGCCTTTAGCCATTTTTTTACTTGATTATATCAGCATGCATGGGTAGAGATCTCTTTGTTCTACAGATAAATATGTTTCCTTTTTTCGTGTCAATACACAGAAAAATAAGTTTGGCTGATGTGGTTTCAGCTTTAGAATACTTTTCAGAAACATGGCAATTCTCTATATGGAGAAAATAAAATGCATGAATTAACTGAACACAGCCAGATTTCAGTACTAATTTCAGGATATCTTTCTTAAATTATGAGACAAGTAGAAAGAAAACAGAGCAAACCATATGTGTACAAATTGTGCTTCTTAAAACAGATGCAGTTTGGCTTTTTATTAACTCTGACGGTTTTGTGAAAGCACAGGCAGATTCTTCAAGATTATCCATGGATGGAGACACTGCTTGGTAATGAGAGATGTGGGAGAGGTGTGGGGAGTGTTGGGAAGACCACTGAATTCTGAACCACTGAGTTTCATCTACCCCTGGGGACCTCCTGTTAATTTCTGCTGCCACTAACCTTCCATCTTCTGGGCATTACACTTCAGTCCAGGCAGTTTTATGCTTCTTACCTACAAGTACCGTAGCTCCCTGATGCCTCATTGTGTTTCACTGAAGACTTTGTTGCTCATTAGAATTCTTTTTAGATGGTACCTTCTACCTTCTAATAGTAAGAATGCGTGGCAAACAGTTCTCCATTTTTTGTTTTTTCCTCTTGATCACCAAATGCAATGGCCCCTTTTATGGTGAAGTGGAGGTTGCCCCTTTTGCGGCTGTAATTAGTGATGTCCCAGAAAACTCCTGCCTGCAACTCTGTGAGGTTGTTTTTTACAAACCTCTCTGTACCTACTGCTACATGAGAACAATGCAGTGGGTGATTCAAACTCTCAAAACTTTCATACAGTGTTCTTTGATGTTGTCCTAAAACCTCTGAAATGTTTTCAGAAGGATGCTACCTTGTCATGGAATACTGTCCTTACTTAATACTAGACCAGTTCTGCCCAATCGAAATATAATACAAGCTTCACAGGTAATTTTAGACATTCTTGTAGCCATGTTAAAAATGTAAAAATAAACAGATTGAATCGATTTAAATAATACATTTTCTTTAATGCAATATACCCAAAATATTATCATTTCAACATATAATCAATAAAATATTATTAATGAGATAGTTTCATTTTTGTCCATTGCTTCAGTTTTTCAATTTTAAAATGTGGTACTAGCCACACTGCAAATTTTAAATAGCTACATGCTTCTATTACCTGTGTCACATGTAATGGACAGTGAGCATTGGACCAGTAATTCACACTGTATGTATTTCCCTTCTTTAATTGTATGTAGCTACATTATCCATGCAAATACTCCAGTTTGGATTACATGATGTCCCCCAGATAATAAGGTAATTCTTTTCCAAGCAGAACCTTATAAAATCTTCTCAAATTGCTTTCTAAAATGTGAAAACTTCCCCACTCCAAGGCAGTCATTTGTTTCTACCAAATCACAGACATGATTGATTCTCCCATTATTCTCCCATTTTAGGTCAAACAGTGAAATTTCACAATTTATACTAAAGTCTCTTCATGTTCTTATTAAAAAAAAAAAAAAAAACTGTAAAAAAAATGTTTAGCTACACCTCCTGGCATGTGGGATCTTAGTTCCCCCACCAGGGATCAAACCCATGCCACCTGCAGTGGAAGCACAAAGTCTTAACCACTGGACTGCCAGGGAAGTCCCTTCATGCTCCCATTTTTAAAATATTCTTAGCCATCTAGAAGAGTTTCACTTAGGTACCTTTTGGAGCCTGAGTCATTTCTTCAGCTATAACCTTGGCATATGTTCCAACAGTAATTTATATAACTTCTACAAGTACTTCTAAGACTGAATACCCCTAACCATATGTCTCTTATACTTCCCATCACATCAGAGCCCTAGGGAATTAGCAACCTGCATGAAGATACTGTAGAACCAGTATTGCAATGTACCCAGGTCTCAGGACCAAACATGGCCACGGCAGCAGTTTAGGACCCAATCACTGTACAGCGGCATTTCCCACGTGGTAGATGTGTTCTCACAATCCATTACAAGTCTTATATTTTAGACCCACGTTGTGGGACTTAGTGTTACCTGGGAATCAGGGCAAACAAGGATATCAAAACAGCCAAAATTATAGACTTCAGGATTTTATCTTGAGTGGTGTGATGGCTTAAAAACTATGAGACCAGGAGGAAGAGCAGATTTAAGGGATCAGTGATAGCTATTTGTATTTGTCCTTTCTGGGCTTTTCTTTCAAATATTTTTAGCCATTTTACCTGCCATGTACATGTAACCAGGTACATGTAACCAACATTAGCATCTTATTCAATGAAGATGTTCAATAAATTTGAGGGAATTCAATGCAATCAGTTGTGCTGGGAAACATCTTATAAATACCCTTAAGATAACAGCACACCAAATATCACTGCGTGAGTGACTGCCTACCAGAGAGTAAGGATAAAACTGTCTTCTTAACTTCTCAAAACAAAAACAAAAGTATCATTCTGAGAATGCAGTGGACCTGATATTGATGATATAAAGTTATTCTTATAGTTGAAAATAAATGTGTTGAAAATTATTCTTTGTGTTGTTGGTCATACACATAGTACAGTCTTGATAGTGGATCATAAATTCATTCCATGTCAAATCTACCATCTAAAGGGTAGCCAATTTTATAACATATCCCTTAGTAATAGTTCAGCAAACATGATCACACTTATGGTTCACAATGGTGCTTTCAAGCCTGGATAAATATTAGTTCTCAAGTAACCAATTCATCTGCCTGGCACACAATTTCAGCCCTGGTAGATCAGGAAAGAGAAGGATGATACATGTTTGTTTCCAGTATGCTACCTCTGGAAGAAATCTGTGAATCCCTTGATTAGAATCTTCCTAAAGTTTAGAAGAATTTCTTCCTAATAGCACACCTGGGTGTAGATGTAGATCTGAAGGCTTTGGGACTTTGTCTGAATAGCCTGAATAGAATATTCATAATTAAAGGGATTTGAAGAAAATATTGTTAATCATAGTGACAAATTAAATATATAGCAGAGATACATCCACAGTAATTAATATTGAGCAGCTGAGCTTTTCACTGCTTTTGCTCATATTCAAAATTCCAAATGTTTTGAAATGGGAATAAAAAATTAAAATGTAAAAGTTGAACATCTTTAGTTTTATTTTGGTGGCTTAAGAATAGTTAGTTACTATGTATTGCATATGTTCTTTTGCCTAAAGCAGACTTATTTCACTATTTTTTTAAACTGTGTAATGTAATTAAGATGTTTTAACTTTACTAATATTCAATAAACAGAAAAAAAAATTATTATGGTGAAAATCTTATAAAGTGAAAAAATGTTTAGCCAACAATAAAGATAACTGCTTTAGTTTAGTGCATTACTATTGAATATATGTGAGTTAATACATTCAATGAATCATTATTTAATATTCTTTTTCTTAAACATGGAAGCAGAAAGAATGAAACTTAACCTAACTAACATTGAATTCATTGAACCAATGTAGAATGATAAATGAAACTTACAGGGGTTGTCATATTTATAATTTAGAGATGGGGAGCGGTAACTTCTCTTCAGTGACAGGTAATTACCAACCCCTAAGTAGTATTGGGTAAAAACATATGAATCAAAATGACTATTTTATATGCTTTCCTTCATGACATAGACATGGACTTCACGGACAAGAAGCAAGAGATTTTAGTATTGTAAATCCTATTTAAAGGAAAACTTAAAAATATTTTCTTTGAAATCACAGGTAACTAAATTTTGTCTTCAGAGTTATTTAGGATAGCTCTTCCCTGGAATTTTCCAAGAGATTGAATGGAACATTTGCATAAATACAAAGCAATGCATTTGAACGCAGGAAGCAGAGAATTCCTTTCATATCTTAGTTAAGCTTTTGTAGAGACAGTAGAATTATCCTCAAGGGAAATGAGTAACACTCGAGACCAAAGATGCAGCAGACCATAGAATATTGGCTGAATATTAAAACACATATATATGCACATGCATACATAAACACATTTTAGCACACATTTAAACACATACACACACACACATTTATACTTTTAGAGGTATAAGAAGCTACATAAACTCTTGCAATATAAGCTGTACGTTTGTTGTGTCTGTGTCACATGTGGGTACCTCACTGTTGCCATTATTTCTTAAGATAATTTTCATGGCTTGATTCTCTGTACTCACTTCTAAAATTTCTAAAATTTGTTTGCTTAAAATTTTAATTTTTTACACGGTTTAATTGAAATGTTACATGATCTGAGTTATACCAGCCTTTAAAAAAGTTGTGTGCACTGGATTTCAGAAACATGATTTGAAATTGACAACTAGAAAATGGGACTATCTGTGGCATCATTACAATCCTACTGTTTGTAAAAGGATTGGTAGTGCTGTTAGTTGGTTTTATGAAGGTCAGACATGAGGACATTAGATTCATAGCTTACAGGAATATGAGGATAGATTCCTATCTTGCCTAAGAAGAAAATAAACACTACTATGTATTTTTCAAATGTTGACAATGGCATTATTTATAATGTTGGTGAGCAGTGTTCTCTAGGATTGTTATTGCAACTATGAGCATAAATAAAAGGTCTCTTGATACAGTTTATTAGACCCAATTCTCATATTTTAATATTAAGTAATGTATGGCAAGGACTGAATAGGACCAGAGGGATTCTGAACAAAATGACTAATCTATATTGGAACTAAAAAAGGTTATCAATAACCAGGGGTAATCTATCTTAGTCTTAAAGATATTAAGAAATGGCATTCCATAACTACTTAGCCATATTCTACAATTATTCATTAATTAATACATAATATTTTTATTCCAAATAGTCTCATATTTGTTTAGCATATCCATCATAATTTTTTTTTTTTTTTTTTTTTTTTTTTTTACTATTTTAATTGTTAGCTGTGGTTCCTTTGGTTCCTTATCTAGGCTCACAGAAAATAATGAGAAGACTGACCTACAATTTCGATTGTCATAGTTCCTTTTCAGAAATGGCACTATAAGGCTAAATTATTTATATTCTTATCTGTTGTAGATGTTTAAATTCCCCTCAGATATCTTGCCTAGCTAGTCATTGCTTTAACTATAGTGATTTTTATTGTTTACTCCTTAATGTGACTCTCTTTCTAGAAGACAATAATTCTTTTTTTTTGGAAGGATAGATCAGAGAATTGGGAAATGATGAAAAAATACGGCTTTATGTGCAAATATTTTTTTGGTATGACTCTGACATGGAGCACTCAGAGATGCAGCAAATATCAATTTCCTTCCTTTCTTCAAGATCACAAGAGAAGGAGTCTGGTCAGACTCATTTACCTTTCACAGGGTTAACTTTTAATTATTACAGATAGAATCTTCTACATCTGGGCAGTGTGCCTGATGGAATCTGTTTTCAAGTGAATTTACATGTTGTCCATTGTTTCATTTCCATACATTTATTCAACTCATTTTTTTAGCATCTACTTTATGCCAGGAACAGTAGTGGGTAATTGAGATATAAATCTAAATAAGACAGAGCCTCTTTTCGCGGAGGAGTTTTCCCCTTCTGTTGGTAAAAGCAGGTGAATGTTCACACTCACAGTTCAATGAGAAATGCAAGCATAGCAGTGATCCCTGGGCTTCAGGAGCTCACAGGATTTAGGACCAGTCTCTCATCAAAACCAGGTTCTTTACTATTTAGCTAGTCAAAGCAAGAGAGACACCTTTTTTTCTGGAATGATTTATTTGAAGACAGCCTTGTAGCAGAGATTGAGCTCTGGAATTCCATTACAGTTTTATTTCATTTGATTTGTCTAAAAGTATGGAATCATAGGATTTTGATTCTTAGTCTCTGTGAAATCTCGAGGTCAGATAGTCTAGGCTTCCCTTTAATATTCCTGACATGTTCACTTTTGGTGATCATTGCTCCCCTTACTGCGTGCTTACAAAACATCTCTGCTAGAATTTCACTAGCAATCAATGCTCACTGGTCTACAATTTTGAAAATTCATCTCCTGCCAACCTTTTCCACATAGGTTTCACAATTGTATGCCTCTAGGTTTTGGCTGCTTTCCTGCTTTTTGTGACAACACAGATATCCATCATGGTTGTGTGATCACATTTACCTGCAAGTTATTCCATTTATTAGATATAGATATAGACATAGAATTATAGATATTTAATATTATACAATATTAATTATTATATTCCCCAGAATATAATTTGTTTGGATTTAAAGATAACTGTAGTGAGTTCTTAGTCTCACTTTTCTATCTCTCTTAGTCATGTTTGTTCTTTCACTGTTTACAGTGTTTTTTCTTCGTAGAGAAGTAGAAACAAAATAGAATTTAAGTCGTTTTGATCTTGCACATATGTTTCAAGCACTAAGCTATATCTTCTTTTTTATTTTTCTTATTCTGGCATGACTTAATAGCATGTTCTCCTTTTGTGAGATTCAGAAGATTATTGGGGATTAATGGTTATGATCTTGATGATGATGATGTGATGCTATAAATAATGATAATGCTACTCCTAATATGACAGCCCTTATGATGATAACGATGATAATACTACTACTAATATGACACTAACTACTAATATATACACTCTCTCATTTAGTTTCCATAAAAGCTTTATGAGGTAGGTATTACCTCCATTTTATAGATGGACAAATTGAGAGCTTAAATACCTCTTAAGTTGCTGAGCTAGTGTTCATATCCAGCCTTCTGTAGACCCAAAGCCATGTTTATAACCATAATGCAACATACAGATACAAATTTTACATATTTAAACAAACTTTTATTATCTAGCAAGTTCCTTTGTATTTCTTTTCTGGCTGCCCTTCTTACCACTTCACTTCTAATATTTCAACATTTTTTGTCTGTGATTCTCAATTTTCAGGTATTTTCCATTTTAGCGGTATATGTGGTCTTAATAAAATTTTTATCTGGAACTTTGAGAATCAAGTTTCCTAAAGTCTGAATCCATGACTGATAATGCCTGATGTGCCATTCATTGGCTCATAAATAAATAAGTTTCTATCAAGATTCCTCCTGTATGCAGTTCACTAAAACAATTTTTTGGTTAGAGTCACATATAGAGATGAACATCTTTATTTGCTTCCCTAAACCAAGTTATGGAAGAATGGCACAAAGTACATCAAGAATCAAGAGTCCATCAGTGTTCTTCCATAGTAAAATAGAATTCTAGTAGGTCAGAAGTAATTGAAGTTTCTCATAGGTCTCTTTTATGTCAGTTTTGTAATCCATAAATTATCACTTATTTCTTCATCTGATTTGATAGTCTTGGAATACTCCTCCATAGAATACTGTGTTTTTCCTAGTTCATCTTATATTAAGTCCTCTTGGAACTTAAATGATATCCTAGGTCCAATTCAAGTGTGCCTACTTTACTTTAGTCTCATTTGTTTCATATTCATACATCTAGCAAATGTCAGGTACTCTACCAGGTCCTGTATATACAGAGAGGTAAATAAGGGAGATGTCCTTACTTATTCATCTTTCAAATAGTTGCTGGCCTGTCTGGAACTTGTTTGGATTCTGATTCAAGTCAACCAACTCTTTCTAGGAACTCTGCTGGGAAAATAATTAATTATGTAAGAATAATAAGGTTCTATGAGTGTTAAAAGAGATACCAGCAGACTTTGAAGGCACAAAATAGCTTTAGCTTACCTAGGCTTTTAAGGAAACATTTTGAAGGAAATGACAATCAGTCTGACACCCAGTGAAATGTATATGTGTTGCCTTTAGATGTTTCTTTTGTGCCAAGGACTTTTTTTATATGCTTAGGCCAGGCATATATTAATTCAATAACCATTTCATCCTTATCTCTATTTCTGACTGCAAGGAGTTTCTCTGATTCTCAGTGTTTATATCTATAAAATTTGCATAATATGTTACTGTAAATATTCAGTGAGGTATCTGTAAATGTTTTTGTAAACTATACATTGACTTTAGGATAATTTCTCTTCTTATGCTTCTAATTATATGTAAGACACTGTATGGGTTGCAGTGGACATACAGTAATTGCAGACCCTGTTCTCCAGTTCCTGCACAGGTTACCCACTCTTCCTTCTTTTTCTCCCTGATATTTAGAGAAGTGATCTGATTAACTCTGTAGGAAATTTGAAAGTGGAATTATAACCTTAGATGTCCCAAATTCATTAAAAGTGCTTTATTGACTGCATGACTCAAGTCTGGTTTTCAGTTTCCTACTTAAGAGTTACGGCATTTTAATAATCCTGTTATGCATTTTTTCAACACATATTTATTAAGACCTTCTGTGGGTCACCATATTGGATTATGAGGATATGGTACTGTCCTTTGCGTTAAGAAACTGGTTTTGAAGGCAGTGCCATCCCAAAAGTGTTGACGTGCTTGAATGTGAACATGAACCTGTCAATTTAATTCCACAACAGCAGTGTTAAAGATGCTATATACTTGAGTCTAACTACATAAAAGAAACAAGAGGTAAAAACTTTTTATGTCTGCGTCTAATAGTTATTCTAGTCTCAGTGAACATGTGAAACACATGCATTTTAAAAGAATGGCTTGTGAAATAAACTCCTTGTATTATGTCTAGTTTTCCTTTGAATTCCACCTAAAAACTGTTCTATTTCAAATGGGTCTCCCAAGAGAATACTAAAAATGTTTTAATAGGTTATAGAGCTTAGCAGTGACCAGTAGTGTGGATGCCATTCCAAGAGCTGAGTCAGAAGCCAGGAGGTCCACCCTGGTCTCAGTCTTGTTTTGTTTTTCTTGATCATTTTTGTGTGTTTCTGAGTAAATATGCATTTCTGTCATCTCTCTTCTGTTTCTCTATTTAATTACTGAGCTGGGTGCCAGGTCCTTGTCTACTTTTATCATGGCTCATGCTGGTTGCCCTATGAAGTGTTTTATTATAGAGACCATACTTGCTGTTTTGCTCCTTTTGATATTTAGGACATTCACAGTGAAAGACAAGTAGTGGTTTTTTATAACAGGAACATTGTTGGTTGGGCTTAAATGCCATAGATCAAGCCCTTTTGTTGGCTGCAGATAAAGCCTGAATGACCACTCTGTCAGTGAGTTGCACTGTCACATTAAATATTGGTCAAATCTTCTCAGGGCCCTGACAGAAAGATCTGAGTGATTTTAAATTTTATTACAATGCACTAATAACTGATTAGTGTTATTTTCCATGAAAAAAGCTTAAAAATTTTAAAAGCAGTGAAATGTTAATGTTGAAACACCTTGGGGCATTACCAATATAGCCCACCCTTCTTGTGGTGTGTTCTTCGAACTCTGTAAGTGTCTCTCCCTTATCAGCAAGTACGGTGGTTTCTGTTACAACCCAGTGTTTTAGCTTCTTATACTTGAGGAACTCTGCATAGATTCCCCATCCCAAGTTACTGTAAGAAACTCAGCCTGCCTTTGTATAGGGGATGTGGCTAAGAACCATACCAGGTATTCAATATTTTCACACTGGGGATGGAAAGAATGGAAAAATAGTAGGTGGAAATATTAAGAAAAAAAGAGCAATAAAAAGTGGGGAATTTGGGAAGAAATAGAAAAATACCTATTGACATGATGAACACAAGCAATGCATTTGCATCAATGTTCATCAGATGGACAAGAAGAAAAATCAAAACCTTTGCTTAAAATCCAGATGCTTGGATGGCTAGACCAATGATTTTCTAACTGACTTCTGTAGAGAAATTGGCTTACAAAGAATAAGGGAAGTTGAGTTATTGTGATTCCGGCCCCCACCCCCGGCCCTTTAAACCAGAGTAGCCTCTGTTTTATCTCTTTTATGTACTAGACTTCCTATTAAGTTTTTATTTGAGGGAGAAAAAAATAATTGTCTGGAAAAAATGGAATGCAAATCATAGAACTAGACTACACACTCCTTGAAGTTCTTCCTTGTGTTCGTAGGCATGTTTGTTGAATAGATGAATGAATTAATTTTGGTGGAAAATCTGTTGTTTGTTGGAGATTCTAGTATATTTGGCAGGATTTTTCCATTTAATAAGAGAAAAGATTGTTTACATCTACCTTTTCCTACATGTACCATATTAAGAACTGCAGTTCCTTTCCTTTAAATTTTTCATTCACATTAGTATATAATGATAACGCAGTTTTCAATGTCACTGAATAGGAATGTGGTGTGAATTTTAGAATCAGTTATAGAATTTTCTTAAATATTTTCCCCTTAATTTCTGCATTTTCCACTTTTTATTTATTTGTTAATAAACTATGATGAGTTTACACAAATTTGAGTCTACCAAATATAGTACAACCTAAATTTCCTCATGAATTTTCCTTTCAGTATTTAGGAACAACATCATTTCACTATGTGCTGTATATGATAATTCTACAACCCTTAATTTTTAACATAGAAAGGAAAATTCACAACTAACCCTGAGATGGCATTCTTTTTTATGCATTCAGTGAGTATTTATTAAGCGTCTGCTATGCACTAGGTGTTGTGTTGGCTATATAAAAGTAGGGCAGGTGTGGTTCTTAGCCTACAAAAGCTCACAGTCTGCTGTGAGGAGGTAGGAAAATTATTAAGTGCAAGGGTGTTATGTCAGCAGAGAAATCACAGTACACTGGAGAAAGTCTTGGTTAAAGGAAAGTGCTTGAAATCCGAAGTGAAAAGACTTAAATTTAAGACTTGGCCACCACTACCAGTAGTGTCTTGGGCAAGTTACTTAACCTATTGGACTACTTATAGTTTTCTCAGCTGTAAAATGGCAACGGATCACCTCAATAGTTTTATAAGAATTAAATGGCCATGCTTTATAAAATTTTTGCAATTCATAAAATTCTATAGAAATTTTAGGGCTCTCTCCCTCTAGGCCCTCCTGTGTAAAAGAAAATGCAAGTTCATGAGGTTTCTAGGCAGGTGTCAGGTAGTAAAATGTGGAATGACTAAGAATGATATATTAGTTTCCCACAAGTACCATATAAATTAGCACTCATCATATAAGCATCTTCTCTCTGTATACAAATTCATTTTCTGTGTTCCTCCTGCTTTGTGACCTATTTTAGAATAGTTACTAGATTCTAATGTGGCCAGTTTCTGTAAGGAAATGTATAAAGCAAAGATTTTCAGGAGTCATGAAATAGCTATTTGAAGGTAATTGCACTGATTCAGCATGACTGAAGTCCAAATGATAAAATTGGTTAGAAAAATATTGCGATATGTTACCTTATTCATACTCTAGGGACTCCCATTAAAAAACCAAACAGTTGCTCACCTCAGGTAGGCACATTTCTTTTTATGTTTCTACAAACTACTAAGTAGATCATCTCTTAGCATTAAATGGAATTGTACTACTATGAAAAATTTCCTCAAAATTGTGAAATGCCCATTTTTCCACAGTAGGAGGGAACTTGGGAGAATTGGGTATCTGATGGGTGGAAATATGATGCCACAAAATGAACCCTGGATAAGGTGGCAGGAAACCTGTTTCTTATGTAATTATATGACAATTTCACTGCATCATCTGATCTATAAAATGATAAATGTATACTAGTTAATCTTTAAAACTGCTAACAGCACTGTGATCTTATAAAAAGTTATTGAATTTCAACTTGAATTTCACTTTTTTTTCCAACTGAAGAAAGTTATGTTGAAGAATAGCATATTCAGTAATAACTAGGTGCTATTAGGCTGATGGATATAAACACATCTATCTATCACAGAATCAGAAACTTGGAGGGAAATTAAAACTTTATGTAGTCAACTAGGTCTTAGCCAGAGGTTTGGGGAGGTAGTTTGGAAGTGGGTAGGGGTGTTTTTGTTTTTCACAGTAATAGGAACACCTCTAGCATTTTGGGGGACAGTGATGCTAAAGTCTTACAATGTTTGGAATTGTCCTACATGATGAAGAATTTTCTTTTACAGAATACCAACGATGCTCCATTGAGAAATACCAGTAAAGCAAGCTCTCATTTTATATATGAGAAGGCAATTCTAAGTGAAAGATAGTGGTCCTGAACACTGAGCAAATTTGTGACAGATCCAGGATTCCTCTGACAACCAGGTTATCCAACTCCATTTCTTTGTTTTCCTAAAGCCCCTGTTGTCAGCATAGATTTGTTTTCCATCTGCTTTGGAAAACTCCACCACCAAACGTTTTGGATTACACAAAAGTTGTCTAAAATATAATGTCATTTGTCAGCTTTTGGTTCTGGTTATATTACTTCCTTCCAAAGCATAAATCTCCCTCTAGTCATGGATTAGCCAAATATTACATACTCAGAGAACAAAAATGAGATGATATGCCTTATTCACAAGAGAATTGTCAGTGTCTCATGCAGTTTCTGGTTTTCATAATATCTTGAATGCTTGGAACCTTAAGTGGGAAATCCAGAATGGATTTGGAGTCAAAAGACCACAATGAAGAGCATGTCCCAGCTAAATTACTATTCTATGAGCTTGTAGAGCTACTTGACCTCTCCATGACTCAGTGCCTTTTTCTGAAAAATGGAAATGATAATTTCTACCCTGACTTTGTCTACCTGAGAACTGAGTTTGAGGACTGGTAAGAATGAATGCTCAGGTACATTGGTTATATTTAAATTAAACTTTTCTGCAGTAAAGTTGAAGGGTACTACTTACAGCAAGCAACTTAGGTAGCATCAGATAGGGAATATTTGTTTAGTTTTACAGGTCTCTAATTCCATCATGGTAGACATACTTGGGGAGGGGTAATACTAGGTAATGTCCTGCCGAGTCATCAAAACCTCTCAGGGCTTTCTTGCCCTGGTATCTGAAACTGTAGCATGATTTCTTTATATGTTTGTATAAACTATCTATGATCTAGTTTGGAGGCACTAGTTTTGCAATATACAATATTATAATAGCCCCATGTTATATAATGCTTAGCCATCACAGAAGAGCCATATTACCACTTCTGTGTAATAATGACTAATCACTGGCATGGCAATTATATGACTGCTGTGTCCAAGGCCCAGGAGATTCTGAGCATGACAGGCCTGGTGATGGCCTGAATCATATCCTATAGGATTGTTGTGAAAATTGAGATAATCACCTACATATGCCTGATACTGAGATGCTCAGTTTATGATGATTCTTCCTAGTGTTTACTCTAGGTTTCTAATATTTAAAACGTGCAAAATATTTCTACATTATCAAAAATATGGACTTATTTCTGATAAATACCTATTGGCTGCTTTCCTGTGTCTAGCACTGACCTAAAGTGATATATACATATATATACACAAATATATGTATGACAATTATATATAATTATATACTTTTGTAAGGAGGTTGTAGGAGAAAATTATATCAGTCATGCACATTACACATTTTGTAGAGGATTTGTAAGCACCAACCCCTATATAGGTGGTGTTATGGGTTGGATTGTGTCCCTGAAAAATTTATATTTTGAAGTCCTAACCCCCATTTCCTCAGAATGTGACCTCATATGGAGATAGAGTTTTTACAGAGATAATTAAGTTATAGTGAAATCATTAAAGTGGCCCCTAATCCAGTATAACTGGTATCCTTATAAATAGGGGAAATATGGACACAGAGACATGCATAGAGGGAAAATGATATGAAGAGACATAGGGAGAAGCTGGCATGTATAAACCAAGGAAAGAGGTCTGCAACAGACTCTTCCCTCAGCCTTCTGAAGGAAATAGCCCTGCCAACACCTTGGTTTTGGACTTCTAGCCTCCAGAACTGTACACAATATATTTCAGGTGTTTAAGCCACTCAGTCTGTGGTACTTTGTTACTTCAGCATGAGCATACTAGTATTGCAGGGTGGGTGGGAATTTGTCCTCACAGAGCCCCTCTCTGCCATGGCTTTCCTGTAATTTAAGCCTTGCTTTAAGTAATATGCCGGAACAGTTTATATATGCTGTGATACATTTGAAAGGATAAACGTCTTCGGAAAATTGAAGTCAGTATAGCTAGATATCCAAAAAGAAAAGACCAATTGAATTGCTTTTATAAGGAAATTACATATTTCTTTGTCTTCTATTTGTTTTTGAATATATTCCTTGAGACAATGGAAAATGACATTATAATAATGCATAGAGCAGAGAGTCTTTTTTTTTTTTAACATCTTTATTGGAGTATAATTTCTTTACAATGGTGAGTTAGTTTCTGCTTTATAACAAGGTGAATCAGCTATACATATACACATATCCCCATATCACTCTCTTCCCTCTTGTGTCTCCCTTCCTCCCACCCTCCCTATCCCACCCCTCTAGGTGGTCACAAAGCACTGAGCTGATCTCCCTGTGTTATGAGGCTGCTTCCCACTAGTTATTGGTTTGACATTTGGTAGTGTATATATGTCCATGCCACTCTCTCACTTTGGCCCAGTTTACACTTCCGCCTCCCTGTGTCCTCAAGTCCATTCTCCAGTAGGTCTGCGTCTTTATTCCCATCCTGCCCCTAGGTTCTTCATGACCTTTTTTTTTTTTTTTTTTAGATTCCATATATATGTGTTAGCATATGGTATTTGTTTTTCTCTTTCTGACTTACTTCACTCTGTATGACAGACTCTACGTCCATCCACCTCAATTCAGATAACTCAATTTCATTTCTTTTTATGACTGAGTAATATTCCATTGTATATATGTGCCACATCTTCTTTATCCATTCATCTGTCGATGGACACTTAGGTTGCTTCCATGTCCTGGCTATTGTAAATAGAGCTGCAATGAACATTGTGGTACATGACTCTTTTTGAATTATGGTTTTCTCAGGGTATATGCCCAGTACTGGGATTGCTGGGTCGTATAGTAGTTCTATTTTTAGTTCTTTAAGGAACCTCCATGCTGTTCTCTATAGGGGCTGTATCAATTTACATTCCCACTAACAGTGCAAGACGGTTCCCTTTTCTCCACACCCTCTCCAGCATTTATTGTTTGTAGATTTTTTGATAATGGCCATTCTGACTGGTGTGAAATGGTATCTCATTGTAGTTTTGATTTGCATTTCTCTAATGATTAATGAGGCTGCACATTCTTTCATGTGTTTGTTGGCAATCTGTATATCTTCTTTGGAGAAATGTCTATTTAGGTCTTCTGCCCATTTTTGGATTGGGTTCTTTGTTTTTTTGATATTGAGCTGCATGAGCTGCTTGTAAATTTTGGAGATTAATCCTTTGTTAGTTGCTTCATTTGCAAATATTTTCTCCCATTCTGAGGGTTGTTCTTTTGTCTTGTTTTTGGTTCCCTTTGCTGTGCAAAAGCTTTTAAGTTTCATTAGGTCCCGTTTGTTTATTTTGTTTTTATTTCCATTTCTCTAGGAGCTGGGTCAAAAAGGATCTTGCTGTGATTTATGTCATAGAGTGTTCTGCCTCTGTCTTCCTCTAAGAGTTTTATAGTGTCTGGTCTTACATTTAGGTCTTTAATCCATTCTGAGTTTATTTTTGTGTATGGTGTTAGGGAGTGTTCTAATTTCATTCTTTTACATGTAGCTGTCCGTTTTTCCCAGCACCACTTATTGAAGAGGCTGCCTTTTCTCCACTGTATATTCTTGCCTCCTTTATCAAAGATAAGGTGACCATATGTGCGTGGGTTTATCTCTGGGTTTTCTATCCTGTTCCATTGATCTATATTTCTATTTCTGTGCTAGTACCATACTATCTTGATTACTGTAGCTTTGTAGTATAGTCTGAAGTCAGGGAGCCTGATTCTTCCAGCTCCACTTTTCTTTCTCAAGATTGCTTTGGCTATTCGGTGTCTTTTGTGTTTCCATACAAATTGTGAAATTTTTTGTTCTAGTTCTGTGAAAAATACCAGTGGTAGTTTGATAGGGATTGCATTGAATCTGTAGATTGCTTTGGGTAGTAGAGTCATTTTCACAATGTTGATTCTTCCAATCCAAGAACATGGTATATCTCTCCATCTGTTGGTATCATCTTTAATTTCTTTCATCAATGTCTCATAGTTTTCTGCATACAGGTCTTTTGTCTCCGTAGGTAGGTTTATTCCTAGGTATTTTATTCTTTTTTTTGCAATGGTAAATGGAAATGTTTCCTTAATTTCTCTTTCAGATTTTTCATCATTAGTGTATAGGAATGCAGGAGATTTCAGTGCATTAATTTTGTATCCTGCTACTTTACCAAATTCATTGATTAGCTCTAGTAGTTTTCTGGTAGCATCTTTAGGATGCTCTATGTATAGTATCATGTCATCTGCAAACTGTGACAGCTTTACTTCTTCTTTTCTGATATAGATTCCTTTTATTTCTTTTTCTTCTCTGATTGTTGTGGCTAACACTTCCAAAACTATGTTGAATAATAGTGGTGAGAGTGGGCTACCTTGTCTTGTTCCTGATCTTAGTGGAAATGGTTTCAGTTTTTCACCATTGAGGATGATGTTGGCTGTGGGTTAGTCAAATCTGGCTTGCATTATGTTGAGGTAAGTTCCCTTTATGCCTACTTTCTGGAGAGTTTTTTATCATAAATGGGTATTGAATTTTGTCAAAATTTTTTTCTGTATCTATTGACATGATCATACGGTTTTTATTCTTCAGTTTGTTAATATGGTGTATCACATTGATTGATTTGCATATATTGAAGAATCCTTGCATTCCTGGGATAAACTCCACTTGATCATGGTGTATGATCCTTTTAATGTGCTGTTGGATTCTGTTTGCTAGTATTTTGCTGAGGATTTTTGCATGTATGTTCATCAGTGATATTGGCCTGTAGTTTTCTTTCTTTGTGACATCTTTGTCTGATTTTGGTATCAGGGTGATGGTGGCCTCCTAGAATGAGTTTAAGAATGTTCCTCCCTCAGAGCAGAGAGTCTTGATTCTCACAGTTGATTTCCTATATTTGTAATTTATGTAGAAGTGTGGTAGCAAAGATAGTGGTGTTTAAGCACTCCTCTTGAATTCAAAAACTTCAGCTTACTCCAAAATTGCCAATTACCTGAAAAGAAGGTTTTAAAAACAAATAGTTTAAAATGCTTGCAAAGCCCAAAGAAACTCAGAAATCTATAAAGGAAACAACCAATGGCCTATATAACTGGCACTGTATTTATAGAAACCAACAAGCCTGAACATGCAGATTCTGCTGAGTAGTAAGCAGTTCTTCTTCCAGCAAGGAGCCTCAAGGTGTGTACTTTCTGCCTAATGGATACAGAAACAGTAGAGAGAAAGTGGGTGGATCAACCTCTGTATCTGCTGAAGTTCCAGAAAAATGCTTTAGAATTTTATGAAGTGTAATATTGGTAGACAGTCTATATTACCATGCCAAGGTCATAGAAAGCCTTGAGAATCAAATAAAATTCAAACACAATCTGCAAAAAGGAAATCTTTTAAAAAATACTTATCTTTTCTACCTTTAATAAGTGTGGACATATTTTTGTTTCTTTAGTGAAGCCTATCATGTGGCTCTACCCTGAAAAATGTCTGGCAGTCTTCTTTAGAGCTGAATTCAAGTAAATTTTACTATTTATTAAGAAGTTTATAGCTTTTATGTTTCCCATGCCTACCTTTTTTCTAATAACAATACGTCTCACTGCTGCACATAGCCCTGAGTGTTTATGTTTTATAATTTCATTTGTTTGTTTCTGAGTTTTGGTGAGAGTGGAGCTTTAGCTTGAATTGACCAGAATTCAATTATCACTTTATTCCTGAGCATTGAAACACTCTTGTTTTGTCCCTGTGCTAGGCACTGGGATACACAAAAAGGAGACATAGTCCTTTGTCTTAAGGAACTCAGTCTTTAGAGGTTACTTACTTACTACCTAAGTAGTCTTGGCCAGGTTAATTTCTGAATCTTTGGTTATTTTTAACCCGATACGTTTGCTTTGGGGATTAAATAATATAAAGTGTGTATCATGCTAGGTGTAGTGCTCAGTGCATAGGATACACTCAGTAAATATTCTTCTTCTTCTTCCATTGTGGATTATTATATGGCATATATATATATATATATATATATATATAAAGAAAGTGCTTTTACATATATATATAATGGAAAGTGCTTTGAGTTACTTCTCTAGTATTAGATATGGGTGATGATTCATGATCTCCTTTGCGTGATATATTTTTGCCCGATGATTGGTAGAGAGTCTGAATTGGAGAAGGAGTCTTTATTGAATGGCTGGATGGAAAATATATCCTGACTAGTGAAGTAGAGAGAGAAGTATTGATTATATTATCAAGTACAGCAGTGAAAAATGAGTGGTAGGACAGGAGTTCAGGGGACTGTAGTTTAGAGATATAGTACAGTTTTAAATTGCAGAGGTTTTTTTTTCCTTCATAAAACTGGGCTGTTGAATATATAATAAAATGTTTTTTCTCTGGGATGGATATTACGACTGCCCATGTGAAATAATATTTGAACCAAAAATGGCATATTTGTCTGCTAAATGCTTTCTAATCTTCATAAACTAAATACCAAAGTTAGGAAAGATCCAACCCATTGTGAGTAACTATTTAAAACTAGCTCATGGTAAAACAATTGTTTGTAGTGATGCCCTTGACACATAGGGGAATGATTAAATTAGGACCAGTATGTTCTGCTTAATAAAGCTTGGAAATTTGTCCTATGTTTGAGGCATATTTCAACAAAAAGGGTTAAATACTGTCAGCATTTTCCTATGACAGTCTGGACTGAAATGGGCTGTTAGGGTTTTTGAGTATGAGGTGCTTCTTGAAGTGCATTCATTATCTGAGATCACTACTGTAAAAATTAGCCATTTAATATTTGGGAGCTATATATGACTTAAAACAATTATTCCCTTCAAATGGGAATAATTTATTCTTAAGGCACTTATATTCTGAAGTCTGATAGCCAATTGTTAAAGTACCTGTTAACTGAGGAACATGACAGAATTCATTAATGAAACATGAGGATTGTTTGTTTTTATAGTTATATTTATACTTTATATATGCTTTGTATATGCTTTATATATGTTTTTTCCTAATTTTTAATCTATACTAAAGTTGCTAAATCTCATGTGATTGTCATTGTTTGAAATGTTTTTTATTTTCACTAATAGTTTGGTCTTGTTTATCGGCTTTCCTTCTTGGCAGAAGTAGAAGAGATCTGTCTTTTGGATATTATTTGTAAATGGATTAAGTCATTTAAGATGTTCGACTATGGAGAGATGATATCCTGAATGCTCTGTTGGAGTTGTATACAGTAGAAAAATTAAACATATACTTATTTTAGCTACCTATTCAGAGATTCAATAACTAACTCTAGAAATCAGAAAAAATACAAACGTTTTGGTGAAAAAGTAAGATGATTTGATGATGTCTAAGAGAGTCAAGGAAAATAGGTCTTTTACCTTCATTATGTTTTAATTTGTTATTTTATTTTGCAAAAGCAAACGTACATTCATTAATTATTAGTGTTTTTTGAAATATTTCCTATGAGCATACAGATAAGAAATTGTACTCTTTTTTATGAAAAACAATAGAACAATATTATAGAAATATAGAAAAGTAGAACAAAGGTGAAAAAATTAAACATAATTTTTTATCACTTCCAGTATTCTTAATGGTCTGGTTTTTTTCAATGATATAATTGTGGGCCTGTTTTTTCTATTCCCTAATAGTATAGACTTTTTCCAAATGTAGCTTTTCACTTCACTTGGTCAACTAAGTTAAACTAATGCTTTCTACCTTTAGTAGTAGCAACAAGTAAAGTTTTCTTTTTATTATTATTTTATTTTTTATTGATTTTTTGGATGCAGAGCAAGGAGCCAACAATTTAGCTACTTATGAGATTATGACTTATTCACATCAGTTTACCAGAATGACTGAACTCTTAAGGAATCCAGCTTCGAGTCAGATTGTTTCTGGTCTCACTGACAAATAATGATGGGGAAAGTGGGATGCTCGTTAGTAGCTGGAGCTGAAGGATAGGATCAACATGGACCGTGAGCATTTGTACCTCTTCCTAAAATAATCTTCCTAATAATCAGTATTTTTCTTGTCTGCATAGTTTTTAATGCAATCAATGTTACATTTTAACATAACTATAATGCTAATTGTTAGGATCTCTCTGTACACTTCATTTTTTCTACAACTTTTAATTATTTGTCTAGGATTTGGAGGATTCATTCTGCAAAATATTATTATTATTTTAGATTGTGGTAGATTTTACTATCAGTAGGGGTGTAGCAATATAAGGATAGGGATGTAGCAGTATAAAATGCCTTAAATTGTATACAAACTACATTGTTACCAGTATACAAACATTATCATTTTCATTTTTGTTTTTCTAATATAATACTCCCATTAATATTTGTTCTAATATGCTCTATTCTCTTTGAGACATTTCTGATGAAAACTCATCCAGTTTCCTAGCTTAAACTATTTTTTTCCTAAAGCTGTAATTTTGGTTTGGCATAAAGTATCCAGGTAGTTACAGAGATGTTATAACGTAGATAGCATCCATCTCTGGTTCCCTAAAGGTCCTGCCTCTGGAGTTAGACAGACATGGGTTGAAACAATTCACCTACTAGACAAGGCACTCATCTCTTTGTGTCACAGAGACTTCATTTTCTTCATCTGTAACATGGAGGCGATGACTGGTGAAAGGAGGAAAGTAAGGGAGAGAGGTAGGAGGCATGCTCCCGCATGCTGTCACCACATGAAGTTCTTTGGACTTTTATGGTGGTTCTAAAATTCTCATGTTGTTCTAAATGGGAAATGAAATCTCTGAATCATGGCTATGAAATTTATATGTTAGATGTAACTCAATCAAATATTTTGACTTCAAATTATTTTCTATCAGTAATAGTTTTCTATTTTTTTCTTTTTCTGCAGTATTACAACTTTTATACTATGCCTCCTCTCTATAAAAGGAAATGACAAGTTTCTAAGTTGTTGAGATAGGAGAACAATGGTAACATGATTCATTTTGCCCAGTTCAGAAATTAAAAAACATTTTTGGAGTTATAAGCCTTTACTCTTTTATCTTATTGTAAACAGTTATTTAGCATTTACTGTGCACCAGGTAGTGTGAAAATCACAGGATAAAATTTTGCTCAAAAGGCATACTTTTCATAAATAAGGTTCTATTTAGTCTTGCTTTTTTTTTAGTGATTTCCTTTGTTTTAGAACAAAAGGCTACTAAGGAAGGTGAGACTTAGGAAAAGGGAATGAGGGCTTAGGCAAAGAGTAATCTTTTAAGTTGGGGAGAGGCCTGATGTGGTGTTAGACAGGAATTAGTATGCCTTATAGCTGACTCACTGGAAACTCACTTTGGTAAGCTAGTCATAATTTTTGAAATTGGAAACCTATTTTAGCTACTGATGTTAAGTATAGGCAATCATCATTCATAAAGGCAGGCAAGAAAGGAAATTATATACTACCCTAGCAGAGGTGTTAGCACAGGTAGCTTGGACAGAGCAATGGGGAGGAAGATGTGAAGTAAGTCCTGAGCAAGAGACACATCATTGAACTGCGACTCACCTAGATACAGGCAGTGAAGTTAGGTCCTCTTCCAATGTGCTTGACTTTTCCTCACCATCAGCCTATGCTTCTATTCCTAGAAAATATGTTTCTTTCAGAGAGCTGAGAAGTACCTTTACAGATGCCAATATAGTATTCTATTTAAATATAAATTTTATTAAGACAAGATTCACGTGTTCTTTCTTTTTGTATCACCTTTAATAAGAGAGAGAGACTCAGTGTGTCCCATAGGGAGTGCTGTCTGTAAATATTTATAAAAATGAAATGGCAGGGTATTTGTTCATTTAGTCAGTTTAACAAATATTTATTCAATGCATGTTATGCGTCAAGCATTGTTCTTAATGTTTGTTATGCGTTCATGGTTGAAGGAACAACTCCTGGGCTCATGGAGTTTATGTTTTAGTGAAATTCATAGCAATAAATTATAAATAAAATTAGAACAAGCTTTACTGTAAGAGATATTAAGCCCCATAAATGGTAGATCCCTTAGAGGGCATTAATCCATCTAGAAATATTCAGTATTTACTAGGTGCATGAAATATGCCAATGTCAGTCAAAAGTAATCATAAAATATACTTAACTTTTCATTTGTTTGTATTTCTGTTTCCCTGTTAGCTACACTTTTTGCACATACATCAAAATTCTGCACAGACATGACCTATAGTAACTCTTCTTTACTGTTGGAAGGTGACTCCTTCCTCTGTTCTCTTCCTTATGCAGGTTTCTAGAGAGCATTGTCCACAGGTATTTACTATTATGTATACATGGATATCTTCCTAAGACATTCTGGACTATTTAAGAGCAAGGACTATTTGTGTGTTTGTTGAATGAATGTAGGTCCTCAAGTTTAAATGAAACCAACTTTTCTAAGAGTAGATTAACTGGATCAATTGACATAAAATCAAATTCAGCTTCATTAAGTGTTTCAAGAAGTGCTATTAAGAGGATGCAAGGTGACAACTAGTTGTAAAATTTAAGAAAATTAAATTATTGAACTTAAAGTAAAAGAAGGTGAGAAAAGGCATTGTAGTGAAAGCAGTGGCCATTCTTATTTGGGGTAGAACAAAAGAAATTCAGCAGAATTGTAATGAATCTATGGTTCTTGTTTTGAAAACTATCATATTATTATGTTCAGAATTGCTTAAATAGGTTCTGAAACAAAGGTAGAAAAATACACTTAGCTATGGTGACCTAACATAAATTTCTTGCAAGAAAAGCAGGTCATAAGACGTCGACATTTTTTATTTCTGCTAGGGAGGTTATATGCTAGTGACCCCAAGTTAGGAGTGTGTGTTGCTGCCCTTCTGATGGGGAAGAGATGATATGTGTGTGTGTGTGTGTGTGTGTGTGTGTGTGTGTGTGTGTGTGTGTGTGATGGGGTGATTATGGAAGGATGGAGTGGGAAAGGAGAAAGGAAGAAAGCAAGATGATGATAAAGTGATGCATACATGCTTACTTCAGTAGTTGGTATTTCTTCTCAGAAAAAGCCATAAGAATTAGCTATAAAAGAAACTTTACCTGTGTCTTTTCTGAGTGTAAGTTGGTGCTTAGTCCCAGACAGGAAATCAAGCACTCAGATATGTATACAGGGTAGAGGAGAAGGGGCACTGAGGCCAGCAGTGCGGCATCACCTTGTGCTGGCTGAATCCAGCCCTGGTTTCAGTAGGTATGATTTCCTGCTGGTGTGGGAAAAGCCAATAAAGGCTCCAAAGCCCTAGAATACTGAATGGCTTCAAGAACAAAAAAGAAACAGCTCAGAGCAGTTTTTGATAGTAGTGGGTGTTCAAACTCTTTGTATTTATTTAGATCTTATCTAATATGTTATATTTTACTAAAGTTAAAAAATAATATTTTTCATTAATTGACATGTGGTTGTTTTTATTTATATGCTAGAGTACATGTTCAAAATGTGGTTGCTTCTAAAGTCTATTATGTTATGATTGACATCTAGGATGTTTTCCTACAAGTAGAAGGCTTTCACAGTTGGTCTATTAAACATGTTTCCACAAAAAGGAATTCATATGTTGGGAGGAAAGTTTTCCATGGATCAAGCACTGTTAATTTTGGGAAACACTTGCCAAGTTCTTTGTGTATATTTTAAAAGATGATTGATCCTAATTAATCACAAATACTTTGACTCCTTCAGTTAAGGAGGAAAACAAATTATGCTTCAAGGCTTTTTCATCCTTTAAACAATTTTTGTTATTCTACACAAAAATGTTTATTGGGTAGAAGAAGATCATAATAAAAATAACACTTGTCTCACAATCAAGAGACCTTGGTTCCTATCTTAGGTTCTTTAGCTGTATTACAATGGGCACAACACAGTTTTCTTGTCTGTGAAATGAGAGTTTTTGAGCTAGAATAGTTGACATCTAGGTCTTCTGAGCTCTAAAATACTAGTTCCATTAGAGTAACCATAGACAAGTCTTTTGAGAATATTAAATAAATGTTAAATATTATTGGCAGAAATTTTTGCAAAGGATTTCTCTGGAAATAAAACTAAGATTGTGGCCAAATGGAAGAAACTGACCCAATTTCTGCAACCTAGAACTCCTAAACTAGTTCAGTGAACGGATAGACTCTTCCAGGGACTTTTTGCTGTCTCAAAATTACTCTGAATCATGATAGATTTGACTCCAGAAACTTTTGGCAAACTTTTAAGGACACAGCATGAGTCAAGACTACTGTTCACCAACAGTAAACCTTTGTGTTTCTTTGTTTTTATAGGAACCTCAGGGAAGCAGCAGTGTAGCAGCAGAGGAAAGCCTGAATTTGGTCAGAAAAATGGGAAGATGCTGTTTCTTTAGGCATGTTATTCTCATTGCACTTCTTGCCTTCATTTATTATTTGAAGGGAAATGTGCATTAGTATCTCTGTCACTTTAGGGGCAGGCTTGACATCAGAAAGGAAAGGATACTGATTTGAAATTTGTTAAACAGCATGAAAGCTCTGTTTATGTATTTGATTTCAACAATAACAGTGAAACCACAATAATGGTAGTTAAATATAGCTGTCCCCAAGGATTATCAACTTTATTTCAAAGGCCCTTTTTATGCTTGATTGAGTGGTCTTTAAATTTTAACTTTAGACTTAGCTGTTTTCAATAACTCCAGCCTTCTATAATCTTTTAACAGCCTAGCATTATTCAAGGAAAAAAAATCTTTAGAATGAGCTTCATATCACTATCTTCTTTAAGTTTTATTCTGTTCTTGAATCCCACAAGTCATTTTCAAGTTGTTAAAAGCAATAACACAAATTGAGACTAAACCAAAATGTAGTTCTTTTATGTACTCACTTTCTGGGATAGTCTTCAAATTTTAGTTTTAGTTCCTATCCTGAAAGAGGTCAACAATTCAACAAACATTTATGGAAGTTCTACTACTTGCTGAAGCTCTATTATGCCCTGGGGATAAGTAGATGCTTAAGCCATGTGCCCACCCTGGGGGAATATTTGAGTACCTGTGGAGTTTTTCACAAAAAGAGATTATTTTAAAATGATGGGGTAAGTGACAAAGGTTCTTTTTTTGACCAAACTTTAGTCAGGCTCCTGAACCTTCTCCTGGACCCATCTGTCACTTCCTTGTACAATTTAGTTTTGGCATGAACCTTGCTAAGTCAGTTTAATCAGAACTTCACCCCCTGCCACCATATCTGATCAGGTCACCTATCCTTTACCATCTTTCAAGTAATGTCTGATCACTCTGGCTTGTCTTCAGTAAGAATACTGTTAGGTTGGTTTAGCCAGAACCCCTCTGCCCCTTACCCTTGACGGTTTCTCTTAGTAATTTTCTGTCCACTGACTCGCACTCTGCTTCTTGCCTCTTGCCACTTGCCCATGGTGTATTTGGAATTGAGCCCAGTTCTATACTAAGGTCTCTTACCCCTTATTGCAATAGTCCTGAATAAAATTTGTTTTTAACTGCTTTAACTACTGTCCAGTTCTGGTTTTTCTTTGACAGTTATGGTGCTGCAACTTTAATAGGATCAGATTCATCATTGGACCCCCAGACCACTCACCCAGGACCCTAAGTTGCATCTTTGAAGCCTTTGTTTTTACTGCTGACTGATTGATCGGGGATCCATTGGTGAGTCTGACTCCTAAACCAGTGCTCCGGACAAACATCTGTTGGAGCTGGTAGGGACAGATTTTGATTTTTAAGATTCTAAGTGTACACTAAAAGCTGGGTTAGAATCCCAGATAAACAGAGGCTGGATTAGATTCTTAGGCTTCTCCATTTGTAAGAGGCTATTCTCTAGAAGGAACAGAAGCTGTGTTAGAGTTATTGTTTTACTCTGATGCTTTTGCAAAAGTGCTTTACCTAAGAAGAGACTCATGCAAAGGACTATAACAAGTACAGATTTCTAATAATACTGCTGAACTGAGTAAAGATTTCCAGCACTCTAATGGAAAAACTGGATTAATAAAACTGCCATCCCAAGAGCAAGCAAACCAGGAATCAAATAAACATGGAACTAAATAAACTGATGAGGATGATTATAATTTTATGGCTCTTTATTTGAAATATTGCTGTTTCTTGATTATTTTCCAGATTTAAGAAAACTTTTTATTTTCTTCTCTTAAGCTATCTATAACTGATAGCAATTTGGTAAATTATACCTTTGTAAACAGAACTTAAACAATTTATCTTTTTCTCCTTATCTGATCCCTCCAGAATTTAACAACTTTTAATGAGTATTCTTATTTTCAAGGAAATATACTTTTTACATAAGTTCAATAAGAATCTGTTCTCTGGAACAGATTCACAATTGGAAACATTGTGAACAGCTCACAATTGGAAACATTGATGATTTTGCCAAGACTTTAACTGGAATGTCATATTTGCGAAAGGTGTGCGTATAATCAAAGGTGACAGATTTAAGGACCTATGGTTGATTTTATGGAGTCAATAAAGTCTCCCTTCAGAAAAACGATCTGGTGTTTTGCTTCTAGGGTTACTGGCTTTTTAAGTTAGTAAGGAAAGTCACTTTTTTTTAGGACCAGGAACCTCAGGATATTTTGGGGACCTGGAGAAGGAAGGAATGCACTCAAACATACAGGTATTGCAGGAGAACTCTGATGGTGAGTCTTTGGCTTGGCTTCCTACCCTCAAGAGGCTTTTAAAAGTCTAATCTGAGATTGCTTATGAAAATTTCCAGCAGAACAAATTCATAAGACCTATGTTGTCAATCTCTATTCTTGCTGCAGTTATGTAAATAACCAGGCCAAGTTTAATGAAAATAGACTTATTTTGCAAACAAATTAACCTTACTTTGACTGTCTTTGATAGAAATGGTGGTGATTGTAGAGAGAAAAATTGTTTTAGTGGAAAACTATAGCACACTCTAGTGGATATTAAATTCTAGTCCTGTTCATTGTCGTTAAGGCTTCGTTATCTATCCCACAAACTGGACTGGATCATGAATTTTTTCTAGTTTCCTCTAATATCTGGCTACAACTATCCAAATTAATGTTTCTAATTTTTCTCCCTTCTGACTTGGAATCATTGAGAACTAAAATTATCTTTTCCCAAAGCCCTGCAAGCTGAAGCTGGATGACTTGATATAAACTTTAAGGAAATCAACATAACAGATCATGTGTGGGCAACCTCATGCTTGCTGCTGTGTGAGTTCAGAAGGTTCACTGGAACACCCCATGCCAACACTACAGCATTCAAACTGCAAACCAGGAATTCCCCTGGATTGCCAGTGCTGCCCTCACTCTACCATCTAATGATACTTCAAGTTCATCATCTAGAAATCTTCCTGACTGGCTGCCCACTGAATTCAGAAACTGGATTTTTAACTATTAATCTCAGTTTTTCCTTTATTTTCATGGAAACTCCCTTCATTAAATGACTGGCTGCTAGCACCATCTAGCAAATTCTCTCTACTACCAGTTCCCAACAGATGATTCAACTGATCCTTAATGAATGAAAGATAACCTGATGAGAAATGGACCTATAATGTTCAAAAGAAAGAAGAATGTCCCTTCTTCCCTGGAACAAGAAATGGGACTGACAAAGATTCTTTCTTTGATCACCCTCGCTTGTCTTTAGCAAGAATTCTATTAGGTTGGTTTAGCTCAGAACCCCCTTACCCCTGATGCTGCCTGTTTGTAATTTTTCATTTACTGAATAACCACACCCCCACCCCACCACCCTACTCCTTGGCTATAAATTCTCACTTACCTATGCTGCATTTGGAATCAAGTTCTCTTTTTCCTATTGTAAGAGTCCTGAAAAAATTGTTTTACTGCTTTAACTACTGTCCAAATCTGTTTCTTCTTTGACATAAGTGAGAAGGTAAAGGTAGGGCTGGGAATTCAAAACTCAAAAATCAAGGAACCATATTCCTCTGGGTCACTGCCTAAATTGATATATCTGGAAGTGTCTTCCCACCTTCCCAGGCACTGGTAGCCCTCAGAAGAATTTTTCCTTCGCATCAAGACCTCTTCACACTGGTGCCTAAGTCCCTGCTCCTGTACTCTGCTCCTAAATCTCTACCCCAGGGGCTCCTGAAACTGCTTCTTCAGATGTTGAACTCTTGTCCGTAGAGCAGCTGCTATATTGGATGACCATGGGCATCAGGGACAGTGACTCATATAGCTCACTGTCAGGGGGGACTTGTGAGGGCAAAGATCATTGCTGGACACTGAGGATCTTTAGTATTACCAACAGCAGCATCTTTTGGCTTCTATTTCTGTGTGGTGGTGCTGGTTAGTGACCAATATTTAGAACTGTGAGTGTGGGTTAGATTCAGGAACAAGTTTATTATATTCTAAGTGTCTTGGAACTTCTCTTCCTAGAGCGGGAAAGAGGTTAGAATCCTACCCCAGACAAAGCTTTATTTAAAAGAGAAAACAAAGAATTAGGTTACATGACCACATATATAAATTATTTAACAATTAGATTTTGTTATGGAAAACATATTTGACCATTCAAATTTTGATTTTGGAAAGAAAGAATATTAGCACATTTATTTAGGTGAAAAGATTGATTCTTGTTAGACACAGGCTAATTGTAAATTAATAAAATTGTTTTTACAAATACAAACATAGTAATGTTGTTAGGTCCTGTCTTTGATGAAGAAAATGATAGAATAATTTTGTCCTTATTTTTAAGTATTTAGAACATTATTGATTATAAGTTTGGCTTAGAAAATATTTAACTATACAAGATAGAATTGGTGAAGGAAGAATAAATGGGTTAAAAATACTGCCCAGAAAAATCACAAGCTGAAAATGGAGATGAGCTGTTTTAATAAGATCAGGGACACCAGGTGCAGAGACATTACAAAGATAAGCTGGGACAACCTTGAGGCTCAGCCAAGTGGAGAGATAAGAATGACCTCTGGATAAATGAAAAGATAGAGTAGGAGAAAATGAAACTAGCATCTGCTGAGAAGTTCCTTAAAGCTATGACTACAGAAATGGGGATCTAAATGATTGGATTCCACCATATTCAAAAATGGACTGCCCATGCTGTACGCTTTACTGGTGGAAAAATTAGACTCTTGCTCAACTATTCATTAGTGCGTATGAGTGTGGGAGTGTTCTGTGTTTGATGCACGTATATAAAAAGATTTTTAAAAATTAACCCTTCTCTTTTCTGCTCATCTTTTGGCAAATAAGGATGTGTTATTTTTAACTCAAGTGTGTCAAGTCTTTATTTACAATGAATGCTGTTCAAGGCAACTCTGTTTTATTAGAGGAAAGCTTTGCTTTTAGGTTTGAAAACCCTTTATTGGTTCAAAGTCAGCCTCTACTAGTGATCCAGGATCTCGGAGAAGCTCTGTTTTCTAACTGTAACTTAGGATGTGTGTGTGTGTGTGTGTGTGTGAATTCTTTCCCTGTTTCTTTTTTAAATTTTATTTTAGAGTAAATTTATATTCACAGAGAAGTCATGATGATAATACAGACATTTCCCGTACTCTCCAGAACAAGTTTACCCTATTATTAACATCTTACATTAGTATGGTACATTTGTCACAATTAATGGCCCAAGATCTATACCCTATTATTAACTAAAATCCACATTTTATTTAGATTTATTTAGTTTATCTGTTGTCCATTTTTTGTTCCAAGATCCCATTCAGGACACCACATTCCATTTAGTTGTCATATCTCCTTATGCTCATCTCTGCTGTGATGACAGTTTCTTAGATTTCCCTTGTTCTTGATGACCTTGACAGTTTTGAGGAATATCAGTCAGATGCTTTTGTAGAATGTCCCTTAATTGATATTTGTCTAATGTTTTTCTCATGATTAGTCTAGTATTATGTGTTTTAAGAGGAAGACTACAGTGAAAAAGTACCATGTTCATCACACCATATCAAGAGTACATGTGATCAACATATCACTGTTGTTAATTTTGTTCATTTGACTGAGGTTCTGCACTATAAGATTGCTCTTTTTCCCCCCTTTCCATATTGTACTCTTTGGAAAGAAATCACTATGCATAGCCCACATTTAAGAAGGGTGGAATTATATTCTACCTCCAGGAGAATAACTATTTTATGAGAGAGATTGTGACAACTAAATGCATATAAATATATGTATAAAACTAAGTGTATATAAAAGGCTTGGAAAATATACAGTACTATTTAAATAAATATTATTAATGATAATCATCACAGTAAGAGTGTCAAATACATGCTAGATGTGCTGTTAACCAGCATCTCTGCAAGTTATTGACAACTAAATTATAAAGTTGAAGGAAGAGATGAAGAGAAAGAAAATACAATTTTAATTAAGGAAACAACAGTCTTCCTAAATAATTGTTCTATCAGAATTTTCATTTCCACTGTTACCAAGTGTTCTGAACTAGTTCACAGAGACGTGCTCACTTATTTTTCAAATCTACTACCTAGTTAGCACATGATTTTTCAAATCTGTTTGACTTGAGCCAGATAAATCAAGTTATCTAATTTGCATTATACTTTTACATACCAAACTTTTATAGACTCTCCCTTTACAATCAGTCAATTTTTCAGTGTGAACTAGAGTGATACAGAAATACGGAAAAGTACAACCCAACTATGATGTTATTTTAGATGTGCCCATTGGATCTAAAAAACAGAATAGGAATTAAAAACAACTCTTACACAGCAAGAATGAGTGACTGCAGCCATCTATAGGTGTGTGTATATATGTGTGTGTGTGTGTATATATATATATATATATATATATATATATATATATATATATATGTATCTCCTGAAACTTCAGTCTTGAGTAAATATCCTTCAAGAAAATTTCTTTTCAGTGGACAAGTATACTCAATGTTCATTCAACAAAAACTACAAAAAATATTATAATAAAACAGTCACATTTGTAATTCATTTTTCCAGAAAAGTACTGGTAATATCTTTAAGGGTAAAAAATGCAATGAATAGAAAACACAAAAATAAAAGTTAAAACTTTAAGTTGTCAATACCTAGAAATGGAAGTTGGCTAAACTAGACACTTAATACATTTATAGATATTTACATGGAATATAGAAAACAAAGCTTGTGTTTTTAATCATTTTTTACACAGAAATATAGGTATTAAATTGCCAGTAAAAATCAATGGTACATATTATTTTTCAAATGTTTTAGTTCAGAGACTTCCAGCAACTAACATAGAGCCTAGGAATTAGAAGTTTGCAATAGAGCCATGATTGGTTTGGAATTTCGAGACCAATGGAGAATTCCTCAAACTAAGGGTATTATTCAATCTCTATGCAATATTTCAACTTTAGAGGAACCAAGAGGTAGTATAAACACAGATTTGGATTTGAATCCCAACTGATTCATTTATTATCTGTGTGACTTTCAACAAGTCACTTAGCCATCCTGTACCTGTTTTATATGTTTAGAGGTGCAAAGATGATGTTTGTGAAGAGAGCAGTACAGAGCAGGTGTTCAATGAAGATAAGTGATTATTGAAAGTTATGTTTGTTACTGACCTCTAGTAGGTGATTGCTGCTTCATATATCTTCTTTTCAGATCAAAAATAATAATAATGCTTTGTTTTTATTTTGAGAAAATAAGTATTAAAATTTTCTATATTTCTCAGGCTAGAAGTACACACAACACTCCTGGAAAGTAATGTTACAATTGAGTAATCAATTATATAAATTTGACTGGGCTAAAGTATTAAGGCAGGATATTCTGAGAATTTTAAGTTCATTTAACTTTTATTATGCACTTAAAATGTTTAGGTGTATAACTAAAAATACTGGAAAACAATGTGAAATATGGTTTAAATTCCTACAATTCTGTTAAATGTCAATCTTTTATCTGTTAAGAAGCAGGAAAATATTTGTTTCTAAAATTTTCTTAGTAAAAATGCCATTCAACTTCACTTTTACCTAGATCTTGATATTAGATTTTGGAACTTTATTTATTCCTTCTTAATGTTTGACAGAGCAGTGGCTTGTTTTTACGAAGCTGAGAAAATAGTTCAAAGGGGAAATAAAGTAAAATGCATTTGCTATTCAAAAGCTGAAAGTGTAGGCAATAATGAATATCTTCCTATTAACTGTAGTGATTGAGAAATCAGTTAGAGAGCTGTAATTGTCCATTAAGATAATGAGCACCATGAGCTAGAAACAACATGTGTGGAACAGGTGCTAGTACCAAGCACCATGGGAAAAATTGCAACTCTTAGTGGGTCATAAAAACTAGAGGAGTATAAAACTATGCCAAAAGAACTACAGACACTGAGCGCTACTTTAGTAGATTTCAGGGGCTTCTTAATGACAATCTTGTACATATTTAGTATGAATTTTAGGAGAGAAAATATTTTCATTTTCAACTGGCTTTTTGCCTATTTTATATTAAATTAGTTATCATTGATAATTTGCTCATTACTCTACAGAACGATCTGATTCAATAGTTGAGCTCCCTTTATGCTTTACCAAGGAAAAATAAGTTGGTCCTAAGGAAAAATAAGATCGTTCCAATTTGATACTACTATTAATTTCATTTTGGTTTCAAAATGAAATTAATAGTAGTATAACATTTAAAATTGTATCGTTTTTTATTTGAGGGTATGAAAAACTTGGAACTTTTTATCTTTTTAATATTAACATTCCAATAGAAAAATTATTTAGTGTCTTCCATATGCTGGCATTGTTAACAGGTGCTTGGAATTTAAAATTAAGAAAGATATGATACCTATGCTCAGTCTATTAAAACAAACAGACTGTAATCTTGTGCAATATGTTCTATATAGCAGAGGTTTATGCAGAGTTTTGCAAAGTTTCTGGCTAAGGAACTATTGATATTAATGATTTCTGAAGTTGGATCATGAAAATACAATAGAAATTTGTAAGGCAGAAATGGAGCATTTGGGATGCTGAAAATGTATGTTTAGCCAAAATATTAAGATGTGAATTAATTTAGGAATGGAATAGGTGTCACTACAGCTACAGCATATTTTAAATGGTGGGGAAATAGTGGAAGCTGCTGATAGAAGGCAAAGTAAGTTGGTTACATAGATGAATGTTGCTTATACAACTAGACTATTAATGTGTGCAAATAGTGTCAAAATGAAAGAAGTAAAATATTTTAGGAACATTATACCTAATTTATTTAAGCACTTTAGTGTTTGCTGAAAAGCAAACAAAATCTTAAAATCTACTTTCTAGCTGAGCTCACTTGTTTTGGAATATTAGAAATACACCTTGTTGGATAAAGACAAGTTCTCTTTTGCTCGCTTTTCTCATAGATTAGTATTTTCTCTACTCTCACAACCTTACCTCAGACTTGTAGGGTTTCACAGCTACAAGCAGGAGCTCTTATTGCTTTTCCTTAAAGCTACGGTCTGGAGGAGATCTTGGCTGAGGAAGACCAAGGATAATACTCCAGAGAAATATTTGTCTGGCTGGGGGAAGGAAGTTCTCAGGTGTCAGTTAATATAATATGGCTTCTATCCCTGAGTAAGTCCAAGTCAGAAGTCCCTCATGACATAAGGATGTTGAGTGGGGAGGATACCCCAGGAGTCAGGAAGAGTAGGTGTTCTCGTTAAAGATTAGGAGATGCATCTCTTCTTAAGGCGGGGGATATGATGTGAACATAATTGTAATATCTGAGTGGTCTTCACTACTTCTTCCTTGCATGTTTACTCTGCTTCAGTTCATCCATTCATTAGGCCTCTGCTGGACCTAAAGGCAAGTTACGAAGAACAATTCATGTTCTAGGCAGTCACTCAGCACTCCAGTGGAGTGCCTCTTTCTGATCAGTACCTATGATGTTCATTCTTGCCTCTCTGGCTTTCAAACGTGGCTTTTTCCTTGTATCAACCTCTGTCCCCATCAGACATAATTCTTTTCTGTCTACCCTCTCCCACCCCCAAAATTTCAAATGACATTTTGAACCTTGACTCTTCTATGTATCATGTGGTTTTATCTGCTTTTACACTTCGTGTCCACCTTTGCCTCTGGGATGAGGGTTTCTGATTCCAAGGATCACTGAGGAACTCTGAACTTTGATTCATCCCAGCCAGCTTGTGTTAGTGATAGGCTTTTAAAAAACAAAACAAAACAAAACAGGAGATCAAATATAAGATTTCTCCAAAATCATAACAAGCAGGATTTCAAATTAAATTTGATGAAACTACTCTTTTAAGTTCTGTAGTAATTGTAACTGTATTGTGATTGGAAAACACACTAAAAGTTTATTTTTAACCATGTCCAACACAACCCCTGCAACAAAATTCTTTTCACCAACTTCTGCCTTGAGCACAGTTCCTTTTTCCAGTTCCAACACCAGGCAAGTCCTTCTGTGTGTGTTGTGGTGAGCATATGTGTTAGAGATTATCATCCTCAGAGTCCGACAGTAGGAATACTGGAAGCACTGGAAGCCATGGAGCTTAAGCCAGGAGGTCCTGGGAATGAATGTTCTCCAGGAAAGATGGAAAAGGGGCACCTGTGAAAAGGTGTGCCTTTGATGAAGACCTTAGCTTTTTTCACCTCTGGCTGTCTTCTACATCTCTGAAACTTTTCTTTACATTTTCTGTCTGTTTATTCATTCCTAATGCTTTCTGAGGACACTCCTTAATCTATACTGCCAGCTCACGAATTCATTCTTCAACCTGAACCATTCCACTCTTCAGTGTTGAGTTTATTATGTCCACACTATATTTGTTCACCCACTATCTCCAGTTGTTTTCTTATTATATCTTTTTATGCCTGTTCAAATAACCTGCTGTATAGCACAGGGAACTCTACTCATAGCTCTGTGGTGACCTAAATGGGAAGGAAATACAAAAAAGAGGGGATATATGTATACATATAGCTGATTCACTTTGCTGTACAGCAGAAACAACACAACATTGTAAAACAACTATACCCTAATAAAAAATTCTCACATATTTGATGATATTTAATATATTTCTTCAAATTATTTATCCTGTCTGGATCCATTAATTCTGATTTATATGGTAGATGGTTTTTTACATTGTCTTTCTTTTAGAGAGACTATGCTATAGGTGGGTGCAATCTCCAGAGATTATTAGCTAATGAAACCTCAGCCTCAGTTTATGTCTCCAAATCTTTAGGAATTGTGTGTGTGCATGCCACTTTGGTGCCTCTCTCCCCCTCCCCTATTCAATTCTAATTTAGTTTGTCTGACATGGGGCCCAAGCTTCAGTTTCTTCAAAGCTGCCTTGGTGAAGTCAGTGTGCAGCCATGTTTAAGAACCTCAGAGCCCTGATCATTGTAGTGGGAAGGAAATGCTTGGGGATAGCTGGGTACCCCTACTCTGTAATATGTTCCATGCAGCCGGGAATGGCAATGAAGTGATTAGTGAGTGATCTGCCCTGAGCAATGTGAAGCAAAGGAAAAAACAATATACCCAAGCCCACACCACATCCATGATCCAGGACTTGCCTCTTCTCTGGACTGCTCCACCTAGAGTTGCCCTAGGGATTTCCCACCTTTTCTCATCAATTCTCATCAATCTCCCTCTCATTTGGGCACCCTCTCCTGGACTGGCAGGAAGTCATTCTTGTTAGGAACCACAACGGTAAATTCTCTAGCTTGTTAGCCTTTCCCTGTGAACAATGGCAGAGAATTCACAGGAACAACCACTGTTATACAAGGGCAGACTCTTATGTAACATATATTTCCCTGATGGCTGGCACTTCTTTATACTCCCTCGATACTTTGTCATCTGTTACAATGATGACAATTTACATTACTTAAAAAGCTATAAAATTCTTAAAATGACAATATTAAATATATTTTATAGTAGGAAATATATCTATTAAATATTTCTACTTGAAATATTCTGATATAATTTTGTTGAGGGTTTTTTAAAACATTATTTTAAAATGTCCTACTGTATTAAACACTGACTTCTGGATATATTTTAAACATTTTGTGGAGACTTAAGGTAATCATAGTGAATATTATTGACTGCCCCATTATGTTTTGCAGTTCTTGGAACTGTTCAATAGTTGTATTCTTCATTAGTTGGTTATTATTATTATTCCCTATGGCCTTCAGAAGAACTGCTTTCTCTGATTCTCTGTTTTATTCTGTAATAGTTTAAATAAAGGGATATTCATTATGTTTAGAATCATATAAAAAGTAATACACTCAGAGTGAGACAGTTTTATGAACAAAATTCAATATAAACATTTTTAAATTTTTTTTTCATTCTGGGAAACAATGTTTGACACATTTCTTGTTTTGAAATTATGTCCAGATAGTTGAATTTGCTGGATTTAAATAACCACTAGATGAGAGAGATCGTAACTCTAATTAAACAGTGTCACTTGTCTCCTGATATGATATTTTCCTTAAACAATAACAGACTTGAATTCCTCCCTTCACTCATTAGCATATAAGCATCCTGAAAAAAAAATCTAGAGCACATTACCAATTCCTGTAACAGATACTATGATGGTTCCATGAAACACATCCATAAGCATCTATTATCTTTTAAGGTGAAAGCTGGGCTGAATAGTGCTTATTGTTCAGTAGATTTTTATAGAATTGTCTTTATACACAGATGATATGTCACTAAACTGAAATTTTCTTTTCAGCTGTCTTGAGAGTTGATGTGAGATTGCTAGACAATCAGTCTTAAAGGTGACCAGATTGGCCACTCTGCTCATAATTTTGCCTGTAACACAGAAGCACTCATATACTCTATTAGTCTATTTCTTAGGGGTGCTGTAGAAGAGATTTAAAGGTGCATGTTATTAAATTGGAAATAACCAAATTATTTGACAGATTCCATTTTCCAGATATAACAAGTGGTTCATAAAAACATTTGGCATACAATTTGACAAGTCATCTGAATGAAAAATATTAGAATATCAAATTTTTTCTTATAAATATGATCTCCAAATCAAAATCTAAATATCTATATAATTTCCTCACTTTTTTTAAATCAAGGCACTGTTATACTGAGATAAAGCAGGACCACTTCACCTAGGTACTTGATTAAAATAGGTCATTTCACCACTCTAATGTTTTCTGTAATGCATGGCTTGCACAGGAAAACTTATTCATGTTATGCAATATGATTTTTGTAATCATAACTTCCAATAGGGTAGAGCCCATGAGGAAAATAAAACATATTATTAAATATAGAACATATTCTCTTTGAAAATAGCCAGCCAAAATTTTGGCAAAGCAAATATAAGCACTATTTTAGTTAGAATGAAAATAGAAAATACAAGTGTGTATCAAAAAGGTCTCTTAAAACGTAATCTGACTTTGAAATCCTTTACTTCATATGTTTCTTTAGAGGCAGCAAACTAGTAGAACAGAGGAAATTGAGAGTAGCGCATAAAGTAGTCCATTTCACAGGATCTTTACATATTTCTTCATAGACTGTGCAAACACTGACTATCACACTGACTTGAAAATATTGGATTATTTTCAAAGAGGTTTAAATAAATACTCAGGATAGGCCAACTTTTAAATAGGTTTAACCAATATTATTTCATCAGATCACTGGTTGTTCTTTTATTTGATATTTAACCTGCTACAAAATTAATTTTAGGTGACCATATTGTCACGGTGCACTTTTTCTACTTAGAAAAGTTGGATTGAATTTTGTGTTTCCTGTTAGCTCTAGAATGTTTTATTAAAACCTTAATGTAATCAGTCTATTTTTGCCATGATTGATTGATTTTCTCCCATCTAAAAAGAGACCCCTATTAAATAAAAGTGGTAAAAGACACCATCTTCAGAGTACACTAAACAAATCAAAATTCTACAGTTGCTTATCTGATAAAAGAATGATTCTTCCCAGTCTTATTGGGTCCTTGGCCTTATTTTGGTGGAATCTGCTGAGAATCTTTTCTCCATCTCATGCAGATCTGATCTCCTCTATTCCTCTTGTAATCTGTCTAGGGTAATCTCATAATATCTCAGCTGTTCTTTCTTCCTCTGAGTCAGTTCCAGTAGTAAAACATTTCTCTTTGCCCTTACACAGGATCTGCCTGGGAGAGACTAGCTCACCTGTCAAAATACGGTAACTGTTGATTTCTAGCCCTGCCAGAGAGTACATCCATACTACTGCCAAACTCAGAGGGCCTGATATTTTAGGAACTCCTAAGGTCATCTACTTATACTATCCTTAGTAGTGAGGAATAGCTTTTGTAGTTATTGGTTCTCTAATGGAGTGGACCTTGTATGGTAAAAACTGTGATATGGGAACATAGGTATATAAATATATTTAACCAGAAGAATTTCCATTCTAATACTGGTGTATTGAGAGTCACACCTCTTAGGCATAATAGGCAAAAGAGGAAAGCTCCACACTGAGAATAGAAAGGTCAAGTAAAATATATGGCAAATAAAAAATAAAGATTTTGCCTTAAGGCGCAGGGAAGAAAAATAAAGTGAAATTAAATCAGTCTGGACCTTAAGCTTCACATTCCAGTGTATTGGTGTGGACAGAAAGGAGCTAAGAGATATTTCACTGGAGCTGAGGACATGTGTTTGGCCTGAGGTTTATTGATAGCCCTAGGAACATAAATCCCTGGGTATCAGGGAGACATCTAAGTAATATCTTATGAGACTGGAAAGATAAAAATTGAGTAATAGCAGAAGGATTTTCAAATGTTTATGACATAATTTTGTTCATGTCTATGAAAGTCATGAAGTGAAAAGAGATGTTATAACAGAGTAGTTAAGAGGGAAGCCTTCTGAGTAGCGCTGCTTGTGTTCAAACTCTAGGTCTCTCTTTTACCAGCTGTGTGACTTTGGGCAGGCGATTTCACTTCTCTGTGTCTTGGTTTTCTTATGTTAGAATGTATAGCATAGGGCTTATGGTTAGGATCAGTTAAGTTAATGAATGTAAAGTACTTACAAGAGTGCCTGGTACATTTAAAAAAAAAAAAGATGCTTAATACATGTTAGCTAAAAAAACGCTATTAGAGTAATTATGATATTATAATTATAATATGTTATAAAGGAAAGGGGAATTTGACCTGTTTTTATCATCTAGCCATGAACTACTCATCCCTAAGTAGTTTTCTGAACTCACTCTCAGAGTTTGATAAGACTTTTATTTTCAGGCCCATTTCAGGTCACATTTAAGATCCTGTATTACATGTATTTTTTGTAAATTCACAAAATAATAGCAATTTCTTACACTTTTCTGTTTCCCAATTTATAACAGTTTTTTTTTTCAAGTAAATAAGGCATATATACTCTACAGATGAGAAAAGTGAATCTGCCTAGAAGTTTGCATTTATGAACCTGTGATTTGATAGAATATAGTGCTGGCACAGGCCAAAGAAACATTTATGATTAGAGTGGTAATCAGCTGTTGCCTTGAGCATGGGAAATGTCATCAACTTAATTTTTAAGGTTCTTTATTAGGATTTTTCACTGGGTAAATAAAAAAAAACCTTTATTTTTACCTTTAATAAAAAAACAATTCTAGTAACTAATTTACTTTCATAAAATACTACATTACAGCTGTCTTTTGCTTTTGTACTTCCTTCTTGGTTAATACTTTGGCTCAAATGAATGGCTTTAAGAGTAAATTCTAGCAACCTGAGCTTTACATTATCTTCAACAGTTACCCAAATGAAACAATGGTGTCATACATTATATTAACACGCAGCACAAAAGATCCCTGCTTACCAAACAATTCTGAGCTTAGGAAAAGCTTGGATCTTCTTCCAACTATTAATGTGAATAAACAAAACCAAACAAAATACTTTACCTACATCAGCAGAAAACAAATGTTTAATGTAACTCCACAATAAATTTGAGGATTCTTGTCCTAAATACCGCTTTTTAAGCTTTACAGTCTTATTCTATCTTCCTCCAGATTCTACTGCTGCATTTCTCAAGTGATAGCATGATGACTAGAAATAAAATTAGGAAGACATAGGTGACAGAAATTAAATGCCTTTAGTCTCAAGAATGGCCAGGGCTGCTGTCACCCATAATTACATATGGAGCCTTGGATGCTGCTGAGAACCAGGTGTTGGTTGGCCTTTGCCTAGTGCATCAACACTCTGATAAGTCTTTTCATCTAGCTTCCCTATAGTTTGTGTTGGTGGAAGTATGAGCAAAATCTATCTCTGCCTTCCTAAGTCATGCCACAGAGAATGATTCCTAATGCCATCTAATCCAGAAACTAAGCCTCAACAAACATATATGACCTTGGAAATATTTTTATCTTTCTACTCTAAAACTGATTGACAGATGTAACTTTCATTTTGGGGCACCATTCTTTAAGCCTGAAGTTGAGGTTGGGAGGAAGATGATAGCTTATTGAAATGACTGAGCACTCACATTCTTGAGAATGTAAGGTCCAGTAAAACATGCTTGCAAATATATTTAATTTTGGCTTATGAGGTCATATCATGCTTTCAGATATGTTAAAGGCATATAGGTTTACCATCACTACAACTAAATGACTATCTAGGTAACCTAAGACCATTAAAAAAAAAGATACTTGGGTGATATATGTTAATAAATAACATTCTTCTCTAATTCATTTTTTTCACTGATGTAGGGATATGAGGATTAACTACTATCTGCTGGCTAACCTGAGGAAAGCTAAAGGTCAAATTTTTCTTATCATAGTATTTAAATTGTGACTATCCAAGTCCTTTATTATCATGACTTGTGTTGGCCATGATATAGTTCTTCTATATTTACAATTTCAGAATACTGTTTTTACTTTAGAATGGACTCAAACCATCATTTTCAGAGTGCATGCAGCACTCAGACTGGGAGTTCACTGTGCCTGAATGGAAGTTATGTGGACAACTCAATAATAGTGCATTTCTGTGGTACTGCACCCTCTACAATTTAGGAGAGCTTGGTTTTAAGTCTTCTGTTGGGGCACAATTCTTTGTATTGCTATGTCTGCATGAGGGAAATATACTTAACTTTATTGTAAAGTATCATTTGGCTTAAAATATCTCCTCTTCCACTCCAATCTTTGTCTGGAAGTGCCCAGAAATGATATTGTTGATTAGGCAGGGTAAATGTCTAACCATTTGACAACTCACCTAGAAATCTTGCCAGAATTTTTACTACAAAATGTAAGACACAAATGTTAGGAACAAAAGTAAAATAGAAAAAAAGTGATAAGTACAGTTTTTTCATGTTTAAATACTACTAACTACAACTGTGTGCTCTATTCTTGTCACCATTAAGAGAGAAAATTATGTCTGTTTTATTATCTTATTTCAAGATTTAACAGGAGCTGGTTTCAAGTTTTCTTTTTTATTTTCTATCTACATCTGAAATATTATATATGTTATTTGGCTTAAGTAAATATTGTGTGTTTTCTAATATGTCATTTATTTTTTCACCTTTATTCATGTATAAATGACACATAAAATTACAATATATTTAAAATGTACAATGTGATGATTCGATATACATATACATTGTGAAAATATTCCTACAGTCGAAGTAATTAGCACATCCATCACATCAGATGTTTATCTTTTTTTCTTTTCGATGAGAGCACCTAAGTTCTACTCTCCTAGCAAATTTCAATTATACAAAATAGTATTATCAATTATAGTCACCATGTTATGTATGAGAGCAAAAGATCTTATTCATCTTATAGCTGAAAATTTGTACTCTTTTTACCAACCTCTCCCAAATTCTCCCACCCCTCACCCTTGGCAGCCAGCATTCTGACTCTGTTTCTATGAATTTGACTTTCTATTTTTGAGATTCTACGTACAAGTGATGCCATGTAATATTTGTATTTCTCTGTCTAGCTTATTTCACTTAATATAATACACTTCAGGTTCATTCAGGTTCTAAACGGCAGGATTTCCTTCTATTTAAGGCTGAATAATAAGACATTTTATATATATATATATATCACATTTTCTTTATTCCTTCATTCTCAGGGCACTTAGATTGTTTCCATACCTTGGCTATTGTGAATAATAATGCAATGAGTATGAGAGCACAGATATCCTTTTGAGATTATTGTTTCATTTCCTTTAGATATATACCCAGAAGTGGGATTGCTGGATCATATTGTGGTTCTATATTTAATTTCATGAGTAACCTCCATAATGTTTTCCATAGTAGCTATATTAGTTTACATTCTCACCACAGTGTACCAGGGTTCCCTTTTCTCTGAAACCTCATCAACATTTGTTATCTCTAGTCATTTTGATAATAGATATCTGAACAGGCTTGAGGTGACATCTCATTGTGGTTTTTATTTGCATTTCCCTAATGATTAGTGATATTAAGCACCTTTTCATATACCTGTTGACCATTTGAATGTCTTCCTTGGGGAAAAAAAAATGCTATTCAGGTCTTTTATTTACTTTTAGTTGGATTATTATTTTTTTTTTTGCTGTTGAATTGTATGAGTTCCTCATATATTGTGGGTATTAAACCCTTATCAGATATGTAGCTTGTAAATATTTTTTTCCCATTCTGTATGTTGCCTTTTCATTTTGTTGATGGTTTCCTTTGCTGTGCAGAAGATTTTTAGTTTGATATAGTCCTACTTACTTATTTTTGCTTTCATTGCCTTTGCTTTTGCTGTCAAATCCAAAATAATTGCTGCCAAAAACAATGTCAAAAAGAATAAAATACCTGTGAATAAACCTACCTAAGGAGGTAAAAGACTTATACTTGGAAAGCTGTAAGACACTGATGAAAGAAATTGAAGACAACACAAACGGATGTAAAGATATCCAGTGTTCTTGGACTGGAAGAAATAATATTGTTAAAATGACCATACTATTCAAAGCAATCTACAGATTCAATGCAATCCCTATCAAAATACCAATGGCATTTTTCACAGAATTAGAACAAATAATCTTAAAATTTGCATGAAAACACAAAAGACCCAAAATAGCCAAAACAATCTTGAGAAAAAACAGAGCTGGAGGAATCATGCTCCCTGACTTCAGACTATACTACATAGCTACAGTAATCAAAAGAGTATGGTACTGGCACAAAAACAGACACATAGATCAATAAAACAGAATAAAGAGTCCAGAGATAAACCCACACACTCATGGTCAATTAATGTATGACAAAAGAGAGAACAATATACAATGAAGAAAAGACAGTCCCTTCAATAAGTGGTGCTGGGGAAACTGGACAGCTACATGTAAAAGAATGAAATTAGAACATTCTCTAACACCATATACAAAAATAAACTTAAAATGGGTTAAAGACCTAAATGTAAGACTGGATACTATTAAACTCCTAGAGGAAAACATGGGCAGAACATCCTTTGACGTAAATCATAGCAATATTTGTTTTTGAATCTGTCTCCTAAAAGAAAGGAAATAAAAGCCAAAATTAAAAAATTGGATCTAATTAAACATAAAAGCTTTTGCAAAGAAAAGGAAACCATCAAAAAGAAAAGACAACCTACTGAATTGGAGAAAACATTTTCTAATGATATGACCGATAAAGGGTCACTATCTAAAATATATACACAGCTCATACAACTCAACTTCAAAAATAAATAAACAGCACAATTAAAAAATGGGCCAAAGACCTGAATAGATATTTTTCCAAAGAAGAAATGCAGATGGCTAAGAGGCACATGAAAAACTGCTCAACATCACTAATCATCAGGGAAATGCAAATCAAAATCAGGTGAGATAGCACCTCACATCTGGTTATCATCAAAAGAACACAAATAACAAATGTTGGCAAGAATGGGAAGAAAAGGGAACCCTGGTACACTATTGTTGGGAATGTAAATTGTTGCAGCCACTGTGTAAAACAGTGGGGAACTTCCAGGTTCATCAAAAAACTAAAAATAGAACTATCATATGACCCAGCAATTCCATTCCTAGGTATATATCTGAAAAAAACAAAAACACTAATTTGAAAAGATACATGCATTATTTACAACTTCCAAGATATGGAAGCAACCTTAATGTTGATCAACAAATGAATAGATAAAGATGCCACACAAACACACACACACAAACACACACACACACACACACACACACACACACACACACACACTGGAATACTACTCAGTCATAAAAAAAAGAATGAAAATGAAGAATGAAAGTTTGCCATTTCCAGCAACATGGATGGACTTGGAGAACATTATGCTAAGTGAAATAAGTCAGATAGAGAAAGATAAATACAATATGATATCACTTATGTGTGGAATCTAAAAAATTCCACAGACTAGTGAATATAAAAAATACAACAAACTAGTGAATAACAAAAAAGGAACAATCTCACAGTTATAGAGAATATACTAGTGGAGGATGAAGAAGGGGTGGAACAATATAGGGTCAGAGGATTAAGAGGTACAAAAATAAGCTACAATGATATATTGTACAACACAGGGTACATAACCAATATTTTATTATAACTACAAATGGAGTTTAACCTTTTAAAGCTGTGAATCACTACTTTATGTATACTAATTTTATACCTTTCTCCTTTACTAAATTCTCATGGATTTTACTGCTTTTTTTCATAGATTGTCTTGGATTTTGAAAGAATTCAATTATATACTATCACCTGCTAGCAATGCTAGTTTTACCTCTTACTTTCCACTCTTTGGCCCCTAATTATTTTTTTCTAATTACATTGGTTAATATCTTCAGTACCATGTCTAACACAGGTGCTGATAGTGGACATCCTTATATTATTCTTGGTTTTGTTGGAAGCCCTCTAGTGTTTCCCCATAAAGTAAAATGCTGGATCTTGGATTATGATATAAATTGGTTGAAAATGTCAAAAAATATTTGTGAATCACTATATTGTACACCTGTAATATATAATATTGTACATCAACTATACTTCAATAAAAACAAAAACAAAAAAACAATGTCAAAGACCTTACCATCCTTTTGCTCCTAGAAGTTTTATGGTTTCAGGTCTTATATTTAAGGCTTTAATTCATTTTGGGTTGATACTTGTGTATGGTGCAAAATAGACACTCAGTTTAATTCTTTTGCATGTGGATATCCAGTTTTCCCAGCACCATTTATTGAAGGGACTATACTTACCCAATTGTATATTCTTAGTTCCTTTGTCAAAAATTAATTGACTGTATACACATAGGTTTATTTCTGGGCTCTCTATTCTATTCTATTGGTCTGTGTCTGTTTTTATGCCAATACAATACTACTTTGATTACCATACTTTTGTAATATAGTTTGAAATCAGGAAGCATCTTGCCTCAAGCTTTGTTCTTCTTTCTCAATATTGCTTTGACCATTTGGGGTCTTTTGTGGTTCCATATGAATTTTAGGATTTAAAAAATATCTTCTGTGAACATTGCCATTGGAATTTTGATAGGTGTTGCATTGAATCTGTAGATGGCTTTGGGTAGTTTGGACATCTTAACAGTATTCACTTTTCCAATCCATGAACAGATTATCTTTCCACTTATTTGTGTCTTCTTAAGTTTCCTTCATCAAAGTTTTACAGTTTTCAGTGTACAGTTATTTCACCACCTTGATTAAATTTATTTCTAAGCACTTTAATCTTTTTGATGCTATTGTAATTGGAATTGTTTTCTTAATTTCTATTTTGGATAATTTGTTCTTGGTATATAGAAACATAACTGAGTATTGTAATTGTAAATCCTGCAAACTTACTGAATTCATTTATTAGTTACAACAGTATTTTTGTGGAGTCTTTAGGGTTTTCTATGTATAATATTATGTCTTCTGAAAATAGTGACTATTTTGCTTCTTCCTTTCTGTTTTGGGTGTCTTTCATTTCTTTTCCTTGCCTAATTGCTCTGGCTAAAACTTCCAGTACAATGTTGCATAAAAGATTTGAGAGTGCACATCCTTGTCATGTTCTTGATCTTAGAAGAAAGGCTTTCATCTTTTCACTGATAAAAATTATGTTAACACTGAACTTGTCATATATAACCTTTGTTATTTTGAGGTACATTTCTTGTATACTCAATTTGCTGAGACTTTTTATCATGAAAGGATGTTTAATTTTGTCAAATGGCTTTTCTGCACCTATTGAGATGATCATATGATTTTATTCTTCATTTTGTCAATGTGATGTATCACATTTTTGATTTGCATGTGTTGAATCATCTTTGAATCACTAGAATAAACTCCATTTGATCATGGTGTATGATCTTTGTATCATGCTTTTGAATTTAGTTTGCTAATATTTTGTTGAGGGATTTTGCATCTGTTTTCATCAGGGGAATTGATCTGTAATTTTTGTTTTTTCTTGCAGTGTCCATTTCTGGCTTTGATATCAGGGTAATGCAATCGCATACAATGAGTTTGGAAGTGTTCCCTCCTTTTCTAATTTTTGGAAGAGTTTGAGAAGGAATGGGATTAGTTCTTCAAATGTTTGGTAGAATTCACCAGTAAAGCCTGGTCTTTGTTGGGAGGTTTTGATTACTGGTTCAATCTCCTTACTAGTAATTGGTTTGTTCAGATTTTCTGTTTCCTCATGATTCAGTCTTGGTAGGTTGTATGTTTCTATGAATTTATCTGTTTCTTCTAGGTTATCCAATATGTTGGCATATAACTATTCATAATGGTTTCTAATAATCCTTAGTATTTTTATGTTATCATTTGTAATGTCTCCTCTTTCTTTTCTGACTTTATTTAAATCTTTTTGCTTTTGTTTTACTCAGTCTAGTCAAAGATTTGTCAATTTTGTTTATCTTTCCAAAAAATCAGCTTTTAGTTTCATTAATATTTTCTATTTTTTTTCTAGTCACTATTTATTTTTTTCCCACTCTGATCTTTGCTACTTTCATTTTTCTACTAACTTTGGGCTTAATTTGTTCTTCTTTTTCTAATACTTTTAGGTTTAAATTTCAGTTGTTTCATTGAGATCTCTCTTTTTCATTAATGTAGGCATTTATCACTATGACTTTCCACTTAGATCGACTTTTGCTGCATTCAGTAAATTTTGGTATGTTGTATTTCCATTTTCATTTGTCTCAAGATATTTTTTGATTACCCTTTCAATTTCTTCTATGACCCATTGATTGTTCAGTAGCATATAGTTTAATCTTCACATATTTGTGAATTTTCCAGTTCCCTTTTTGTAATTGATTTCTAGTTTCATACCATTGTGGTTGGAAAATACACTTGATATTGTTTCAATTTTCCTAAATTTATTAAGACTTGTTTTGCAGCCTAACACATGATTTAAACTGGAGAATGTTCCATGTATTCTTGAAAAGAATGTGAATTCTGCTCCTGTTGGATGGAATGTTCTATATACATTTGTTAGATCTATCTAGTCTAACTTGTATTTTAAGACCAATTTTTAAATTTATTTTCTGTCTGGATTATCTAGCTATCATTGAAAATTGGGTATTAAAGTCCTGTACTATAATGGTATTGCTATTTCTCCATTCAGGTCTGTTAATATTTACTTTATATATTTAGTTGCTCTGATGTTGGGTGCATACATATTTATATTTGATTATATGCTCTTGATGAATTGACTCCTTTATAATTATATCATGTCCTTTGTCTCTTATTACAGTTATATGCTTAAATTCTATTTTGTTTGATATAAATACAGCTATCTCTGCCTTTTGTGTTTTCCTTTTGCATGGAATATCCTTTCCCATTCTTTTATTTTAAGTTAAGCGTGTCCTTAAAGCAGAAGTGAGTCTCTTGTATGCAGCATGTAATTGGGTATTGTTTTTTAATCCATTCAATGAATCTATGTCTTTTGATTGGAGAATTTAGTTTATTTACATTTAAAATAAGTATGGACTTACTGTAAGATCCTATTAATTGTTTTCTGTCTCTTTTGCAGTTCCTTTATTCTTCTTCTATTGCTCTCTTCCTTTGTGATTTGATGATTTTTTGTAGTGGCATGCTTTGATACCTTTCTCTATATTTTTTGTGTATCTAGTGTAGGTTTTTACTCTGTGGTTTCCATGATACTTACAAAAAACAACTTATAGTAATAGCAGTCTACCTTAAGCTGATAACTTCATTTGCATAAAAATGCTCTACATTTTTACGTCCCCTCAAATTTTATGTTTTTGATATCATATTTACATGTATTTATACTGTATATCCATTAACAAATTATTTTGTTGGAGTTATTTTTGAGTCCTTTTGTCTTTTAACCTTTACACCACACTTTTAAGTTATTTACCCACCACCATTGTAATATTAAAGTATCCTGAATTAAACTATATACTTACTTTTACCAGTGAGTTTTATACTTTCATATGTTTTCATGTTACAAATTAGTATTCTTTTATTTCAGCTTGAAGAACTCCCTTTAATATTTCTTGTAAGGTTAGCTAAGTGATCCTCAGCTTTTGTTTTTCTAGAAGAATCTTTATCTCTCTTTCATTTCTGAAGGACATCTTTCATGGGTAGAGTATTCTTGTTGAATCTTTGTTTTTTTCCAGCTCTTTGAAAATATCATCCCACTGCTTTTAAGCCTGCAAGGTTTCTGCTGAAAAATCTGCTCATAGTCTTAAGGGTGTTATTTTCTATATAAGAAGATTTATTTATTTATGTATTTATTTATTTATTTATTTATTTATTTTGGCTGCTTTTAAGATTCTCTCTTTGACCTTAACTTTTGACAATTTAATTATAATGTATCTTGTTGTGGGTCTCTTTAGATTCATCCTATTTGGCATTGTTTAGGCTTCCTGGACCAGGATGTCTATTTCTTTTCCCAGGTTAGGCAATTTTTCAGCCATTATTTATTTGTATAAGTTTTCTACTCCTTTCTCTCTTTTCCTTTTGAGACTCTTGTAGTATATATATAGTCCCATAAGCCCCTTAAGCTATCTTTACACTTTTTCATTCTTTTTTCTTTTTTCTTTTTTCCTCTTTGATTGGATGAATTCCATAGCAGTGTCTTTGAATTTTCTGATCCTTTCTTCTGTTTGTTCTAGCTGTGCCTCTACTGAATTTGTCAGTTCACTTATTATATTCTTCAGCACTATGATTTCTGTTTATACTTTTCTCTGTATTGAAATTCTCATGTTCAGTATTTGCACTCCTGACCTTGGTGAGCATGTTTATGACTGTTACATTGAACTCTCTGTTTGGTAAATCACTTATCTCTATTTTATTAATAATGGTTTCTGGAGATTTATCTCATTCTTTTGTTTGAAATATTTGGTTGGCCAAAAAATTCATTCGGGTTTTTCCATAAGGTAGTATGGAAAAACCCAAACAAACTTTTGCCCAGACCAATATATTTCTTTGTTTCTTGATTTTCCTTGATGCTTTTTGTTAGTTTCTGCACAGTGGCTCAAACAGTCACTTCTTCCAGTCTTTATAGACTGGTCTTGTGCAGGAGATGAACCTTGTCAATAAGCTAGCCTAGGCTCCTAGTTGCTGCTCAAACCTTTGTAATTGTTCAAGCCACGGTCCTTGTTCTTAGTGGCTGCCAGTAGTTGAGGGTGTCCCAAGACACCTCAAGACCTTTCAGTGTCCCAAAGGGGAGGATTGCAACAGCACCTAGATGCAGGCTGATTAGAAGCCAGACCCTCAGGCAGTAGCTGGGCACATGTGCAGTTGACTACACAGCCCTTCCAGGCAGAAACTGGGAGATGAGCATTTTGCCTGCTCCCTCTGTACTGAGTCTCTGTGGTATAGCTGTGGCAAGTGCTCACATGCCCATTAACAACTGCTTCTTTGTCACAATTCTGTGTGGCTATGAATGCAAGCCCCACTGGCTACCAGAGGTAAATTATTTGGGAGCCCATTCCTTGAATAGCAGCTGTAAAATTTGGACCCTGTATGTATACAGTTTTTTTCCTGATATACTGAGGTATTTTCCCGAGGTACTGGTAACTTGGTTTTATTGTTGGAATGAGCTTGAGGGAGAAGACAGGAAAGTGCGCACCCACTCCCCTGGTCTGAGGAGGATCACATCCAGTACAGTATGAAGATGCATGCTCATTAAAAGCTGGACCCTCAGGCAGCAGCTTGTAATGTTGCAGTCAAACCCCTTCCAGGGAAAGACAGGGAGATGGTAGTGCTTGCCTGCTCCCCTCTGTGCTGAGTCTTGGGGGAATAGCTGTGGCAAGTGCTTGTGTTCTTTTAAGAACTGCTTCTTTGTTTGCTATAATAGTGTGGGACGCATGACTGCAAGTCCTGTTGACTTTCAGAGCCAGGTGTTTTGGGATCCCGTCCCTCAGGTGGGATCTTTAAAAGTTGGGGCACCGTATGTGTGGTTCAAACCCTTCACTCCCAGAGAGAAGCTGGGAGTTGGGGGTTCCCTTCTGATTGTATGGCACTGTGCTAGGGGTGGGGTTTATAGTCAGAGTGTGTCTCAGCTTTCCCTATGGATTTAGGTGTGTGATTTTCTTATTCACCCCATGTGAAGGAGTCAGTCAGCTGGTTCCTGGGTTTCTCTCAGTGAATTGCTCCAGGTATAGCTGTGTGCATTCAGTGCATATGTGAGAGGAGGGAAATTTAGGAGCCTCCTATGTCACTATCTTGGTCCTGCCTCTTAAAACCTCATTTAAACTGAAAAGTTTATATACTTCCAGTTGTTCAAGTAAAATTTAGATTAATTCTTAAGTTCTTATGTTTTGCCACAGCAAAAACAGGTAGTCTAAAGTATTGTTTTTGAGATACTTACCTATAATATAATATGTAAATCATATTTCCCTTAGTATCTTTGCATATCCATTTTAGCTAAAAAGAGTACTTAGTAACAAATTTTTCTCTGTATATTTAAAATGATCTCCTTCAGTCACAATATAAATTACAATTAAAGATAAGCATGCCTGTTGTTAATTTTTGGTAAACATGTTTTCTTCTGAAAATAAGTTGAATATTATATCTGTGAGGTGATATTATTCAACCGTATTTTGCTTACAGTTTATAATTTTTCTAATATCAGGTATTTATGAAATACAAAGTATTTTTCTAAAGCTTTATTTTTTAATATGTTGATGTTTTGAAAGAGATATCTGGTGCTTTGCTATGCCATTGAAAAAGGATGTCGTCTGTATACCCAAATGGAAACCTTACCATGGTTGGTCATTAGCTTGGAAGAGAGTCCTGTAATTCACTAGACTTTCAGTGGTAGACTTTGATTACATTTCCATTTTCTGAAGGGCAGTATAATTTTTTAATATATTTCTTTGAAATCAGTTTTTTTAATGAGAAAAAAAGTACTATTGCTGAACCAAACTTGGGTCTGCTCACCTGCATGCAGTAAAGCCAATCTACTGACACCCGGTTGTGGTGAGGGAAAGTGCAGGATTTATTGCAGGGCACCAAGCGAAGAGTCCAGAACAACTAGTACTCCAAATACTGGAACTCTTGGATAGGTTTCATGAAAGCATTTTTAAAGGACAGGTGAGGGAGGGGGGGGGGTGGTCACAGGGTATGTAATCAGTTCATGCACAATTCTCTGATTGGCCGATGGTGAGGTAACAGGGCAGTGTCATAGGGGTTAACATTACTGATTCTTAGGCTCCAGTAGGTCTGGGGGCTATGTACTCATGGTCATCAAGTAGTTAACATCTTCCATTTCCTGGGGGCTTTAGCATCTGTAAAATGACTCTGGAAATGTGCATCAGATACTATTATCTAGGTACTTCAGAGAGGAGCTAAAGTAGAGGAAATGGGGGAGGGGTCTGTCCTGGGAAGGGTCTTGCTCAGTTACATTACCTGGTTGGGAATTGGGAAGCAGAATTAGTTCTCATAAGTTGTTTCATCAGCATAGAAATGTTGTAAAGAAGGGTAGCTTTTCTTTAGGCATATTTCTTCTAGGTTAAAATGATTCCTGGTGAAATATTTTTCAGCCTAGCACAGTACACTTCTCTAATGATAAAATTGTGTCCCCACAATCTTGCATCTTCTCCCCTGGTGACTGTTGTTCAGACATATGAAAAATTTCCTTGCTGGGAAAATCCTTATGTTAATAAATATTTACTTCAGATTTGTTAATATGCAGTAATTAATATAACATCCATGCAAGCAGGGATTTTGTGTGATTTCTTCACTTAATGAGAGTCAGATTGGTGACTGGTCAATAGTGACTGACACATTGTAGATCCTCATTAAGTATGTTATTTTTTCGACTGAAAAAAATGCACAACCTAAAAGTTAAGAGTTATGTTTTATTCAGTGGGCAAATCTGAGAAGTTAGGCCTGGGACGCAGCATCTCAGATAATGATGAGAAACTGTTCTGAAGAGGAAGTGGGGGGAGCCAGGATATATAGGACTTTTGGCAACAAAACCAGATGGTTGGAACATCAAAAGATTACTGTTAATAAAATTAAACCAGATTTCTCAAGTTAAGGAATTTAGTGCTTTTCTATGTATGGAAAGATGCATGAGTCTGGCCTCACTGAAATCATTCCTTTGATATGCACCTCAGCTACCTGGGGCCAGTATCCTGTGTTTTATCATCCTGAGTTTCCTCAGGGTGCACTGTGAGGGGTAGCTGCAGTGACTGACTGCTAGATGGGCTTGGCAGTGAGCAGCCCGTTTGTCTCCATCCTGAGTTTCCCTCAGGGCTCACTGTCCGGGAGGCTGTAATGTGATGGCTTGATGGCTGCAGCATCCTTTGTTTACAGATATAGCAGGCAATATTTTGGTTCACAGTTCACATATGCATGAATGGATGCCTGACTGGCCGAATGAATGGAGTAAAACTGATCCAAGCTAACCATTGGCTCTCCACAATAGAGATGTGGATGATGTTTCTATGCTGAATACAGTTGTGTTTTTCCTTATTTCAAGTTAAGGGGTACATCATTGTTCCCACTTATAATGGAAAACATAGAAAATTCTGTAAACTGTTCCTTCATTTTTTTTTGAAAAAAATTCCTCTTGGTGATATTTTTGTTCAATATTAGAAAATGTCTTTATTATAATCACTATTTAATTGAACTTTTTTGTATAGGGAATTCTCTCTTCATTAAAGAATTTATTAATCTTACAATCAACTTGATAATATAAACTCTTTTCTTATAACAAAATTAATTTTAAGTGATATTATCATGTTTCACATAATGCAATCAAGTTGTAGAATTCATTAGTCTTCTGCTAATGTGTTTCCTTTGGGGGCTTAAACAAAACTCATTGATTCATTTATCCATTCATGAATTGAGACATTTGTTTAACACCTACAATATTTGAGTCATTATACTGAGGCCAAGAAATGCAATGGCTCAGATGTCTCTGTCTGCAGATGTTCAAAGTCTAGTAGGGGAGGGAATAACTGTGGTTAGTGAGTTAAGTGCTCAAGCATGGGGAGCATGTAGGCAAGGCATCAAAGCCAAACCAGGAAATCCTAGAGTTTTCTGTAGGAGTTGGTGAGTCAGATGAATTTTGAAGAGACAGCTCCATGCTGGCTATATAAAAAACATGGTTGTCTGGAACAGTGATGGCAGGTGTACAAGAAGAGCAAAGAGAATCTGTGAAAGTATGGAGAAGTAAAATAGACATAGTGAATAGTTGTGGCTATGGCTGATAGTAGTACATGTAAGTCAGGAACCCTCTATTATATAACAAACATTTGTGTGGTAGAATGGGTGGAATGGCTTCTTTCGCTTTTTATATTAAACTCTCCACCTGGGTAATTTCATTCACCCCCAAGGGAAATGCGCATGTTTATCAAGAATATATGAAACACTAAACATGCCTATTGGTGGACTATAAAGTTAGCTTCAACATATTAAACAAGGTTTCATGCAGTAACCATTTTTTGACAATGCAGTAAGTTAGAAGTAAAAAAATAAAGAAAAACCATGTTTGAACATTTAAAAGCATGCTTCTAAACAACTCAGAGATTAAAAATAAATCATTATGGAAATGATAAAATATGAACTAAATGAAAACACTTACTACCTGTCATTCCATGTGGGTTACAGCTGAAGAAATGCTTTAGAAAAACAAATTTATAGCCCAAATGCTACATTAGAAATAATAAAAGTTAAAAATTCACTAGCTAAGTATTCAACTTAGAAAATAATAGCCAAATATATCCAAAGATTTTAGGAAGAAGGAAATAGTGAAGGTAATTCATAAATTAATGAAGTAGAAAAAATAAGCATACGATATAATAAACATAGAATAGAGTGGATCTGAATGAATGAATGACTTATTCATTTTAGAAAGACTTATTCATTTTAGAAAGGCTAATAAAAATAGACAAAACTCCAGTAGGATTAATAATTTAAAAAAGGAATTACACAATTACACTGGAAGTAGAGATGTAATTTTTATTACTACAGAGATTGAATCACTAATAAGAGAATATTATGAACAACTTCATGTCAGTACGCTCAGAAAGATGGACTGGAACAATTTGTAGATCACTGCAGTGGCCTCAAAATCAGTCCTCTAGACTTGGTTCATAAGTCCTCTCAGTTCATTATCCACACAGTAAAGTGATCAGTTTACAAGGAAATCCAATCATGCTACTCTTCTGCTTTAGAAGAGTATAAGCCAAAAATGATTTCTTGCTAGTCTAAGAGTAAAGTATAAAATCCTCAATGTTTCCTGCAAGAGACATCATCTTGCTTCCACCTCTCCATTTTCATCCGTTTCTGCTCTGTCCTTGCTTACTGCTCTCCTACCACATTGTTTTCCTCTTCCTCTGTTCCTAAAATGTGCTGAGTTCCTTTCTGCCTCAGACTCTCCACCCAACCTATTCTCTCCATAAAGGCATATTTTTTCACCACATTCTTTTGAATAATTCTTACTTAGCTTTCAGATATCAGCTAAATGTTACTTCCTCCATGAGAGCTTCCCAGATTCCATAATCCCAGATTAGGTTGCACTAGTAACCTTTGCCATTATTCTGTGCTTTCCTTTGACAAGTTCAATCCCGTTTAGGTGTGATTATATTTTATTTATTTTTTATTATTCATTACATGTACGTATATATTTCATAATGTCAGGAGTCATGTCTGTTGAATTGACTGCTTTAATCCCCAGTGCCAGCCTAAAATCTGCTCCATTGTAAATTTTCAGTCCACTCACTCATTCATTCAGGAAAAAAGGTTTATTGCATATTTTTATGGACTTGGCCCCCTTAGAAGTTATGGCAACTCAGCGATGAACAAAACAGACAAAGTTGCTGCCCTTGTGGAGTTTAACTGTATCTATGTGTATGGGGATGTATGGATATCAAACAAAATAAATGAGTGAAGTGCTGTCGGATGGTGATAAGTGCTGTAGAGAAAAACAGAGATGTACTTTTAGAGAGTATGGACAGGAAAAACTTCACTGGGAAGTTTATTTGAATGATGATTTGAGAGTCTTCTCTAATACTTCCAGAAAAAAAATATAATTATTCCTTCCTCAGGGCTTTTAAATTTTTATTTATAACAACTTCATTATAATTTGTTGTTTTATTTCATGTCGCTTGCCCAGCTTTGACTGTGGATGCCTTAAGGAATCTTTTAATTCCCGTCATGCCTATATTTTCCAGTTAGTACTTTTGAACAAATTAAAGGATACTTGAATGAATGAAGATGCTTAAAGGTAGACTGAAACTTATTTATTTTACACAGAGCTTTTAAAAATGGCTTTATCGATATATAAATAACATGCAATAAACTGCACATATATAAAGTGTACACTTTGACAAGTTTTGATGTATGTATAAACTCATTTTGTAAGCATTTCTTCCTGCCTGTCCCTCTAGTCCCAAAGCAACCACTGGCCTACTTTCTGTTAGTATGGATTAGTTATCATTTTATTGAGTTTTATATAAAAGGAGTCAGTCTGTATAAACTCTTTTTTGTCTGGCTTCTTACATTCAGCATACTATTTTAAGATTTATCCATGTTGTGTGTATCAATACTTCATTCTTTTTTATTGCTGCATAGTATTCTATCACATGGATGTAACAGAATTTATGTTTTCCTTGTTGATGGATTTACACAGGGTTTTAACCATTTGTCTGTTACTTACCCCTCCACAGACATATTAGTAGTAATAAAGTCTGCACGGATTGGGGGTAAGGAAACACCAAATACTAAGGTTAAAAATAGAGAAACAAGTGTAAAACTATTTATTCTAGATATTTTCAAATTAGTAGACATTTGTGTATTATAATATAGAGGTCTGAAAATTGCCTGTTATCATTGGCATGCTTTTTGGCTACAAAGAAGACTAAAGAGATGCTTGAATATTGGTAGAATCACTACTTGCTATCTCTATTTTAAAAATTATAGTAACTATAAAACTGTATGTTTAACTTCTGCATTGGAAATCTTCTAAAACTATAGTTAAAACCTCATAAAGACAGTGTGGAAAAGAAAATTGTATAATCACTTTGCCTTTGCATGAAAAAAAATATTCCTTTTAGATTAATCTGTCATTTTCCTATTATGACTGTTAGATAAAGGGGGTATGAAAAAGTAATCTATTATTTTTGTATATGTATTATGTTTAATGTCATCACTTTTTTCTGATGTTAAGTCTTAACCATAAATTAAGTGATCTTAAGTAAGGACATACTGCATCTTTCTTTTTTCTTAGTTTTGAGTTTAATTGGCTTAAAATGCATCTGTCTGTGTAGGGATATATCTCTCTCTCTCTAGCTATTGGCATCTATCAACATTTTTTTTTAGAGTAGTGCTTGTCCAAAGAATAATTGGGAAGAGAATGAAAACAAAAGTTCTTCACTGTACTTTCCCTTTCAATGCACTCTTCTAGAAAATGCCTCTCTGCCAGTGTTTTTGGACTGGTTTGAGGAAGGAGAGAGAGTCATCCAAATAAAAAATGTTCACAAAGATGTTAGAATTTTCATATAGATATAATCTTTTTTTGCAGTAGACATATAGACTTGTAAAAACTTACTCCAATTGCAAAGAAAAAAATATTTTAATGTCAGGCATTGGGGTTTGGCTGAGAGAGACAATTGATAGGGCAATGCCACCGATCTCTAAGATGTCAGCTTATCATGCCTGCAAGAAGGGCCAGTTCAGGCATCTTTGGTAGAGCTTTAAATACAAAGAATGTTAAAAATAGAAGTATGGAGGAGAAATTGAAAGGGAATCCATGAAAAGGGAAATATGACAATATTGCCTTGTTTGTAGGTAATTGACAATTCTTAGTAATTGACAATTGATTCCTGGGTTTAGTCTTCCAATAATGGAAGCTGCTTTGGCTATAATTCTAACTTTTTAAACTGAATTGTTTTGATGTATTTTTTTTTTTTTGATGTATTTCTTATCTCCCATCATTTAAACTATTTTATTTCTGGAATGTAGTATTGTGCAGTGATTAAAAATATAATCAGAAAAATCTGGATTTGAAGTTCTTCTTTCTCCTATTCTTATTTTTAAGATCATGATTGAATTATTTAACAGTTTCCTCTTCAAAACTCAGTGACCACATCTAAAAATGAGAAATTGTAATTTTTTCAAAATTCCTGTGATTGTTGGGATATTAAATGAGAAATACATATTAATGCTCTATCATAATGCCCAGTGCATAGTATGTGCTCTGTTAGTGAAGATTAATGTTGGAACCCATAATTATAAGTTTTGATATTCTTCACAATATCTTTTTCCTTATCACTCACTCTTTCCTAAACACTACCCCTATATTGAAGTTAATAATGTGAAGATAAAGAAAAGGGGCACCTTCTCAATGAGACTGTGTTAATAACTAATATTTAGTTTATAAAGCACTGTATATACATCATCTCATATAATCATTTAAAAATGTGGAAGTATATATTATCACCCTATTTCATATAGTAGCAAACTGAAAATGCACAAAGAGAGAGAGAGATTTTAAGGAATTAGTTCAAGCAATTGTGGAGGCTGACAAGTTCAAAATCGGCAGGCCACTGAAGACCCAGAGAAGATTCAATTTGGCATCTAGAGTCTGAAGGCAGTCTAGAAGCAGACTTTTGTCTTCCTCAGGAGAGAACTCTTTTTTTTTCCTCTTAAGGCCTTCAACTGATTGGATGAGACCTACCTACATTATGATGAGTAAATCTGCTTAAAGTTTATTGATTTAAATGTTAATCTCATCTAAAAAATACCTTCACAGAAACATCTAGACTAGTGTTGGACCAAATATCTGGGTACTGTGGCCTAGCCAAATTGACACATAAAACCAACCCTAACAGCTGGTTAGTGATAAGTTGACCTTTAGGTTCCCAGGATACAGGTTGGAGGTCACTTCTGTTCACTTCCCATACTCCTCATTCAGTGTTGCATAATGGATACCTTTCAACAGTTGTTTTTGCCACTAGGTGAAGGAGGTTGTGTGCCTACCAACAGTGTGGGTCTTGTGCAGCCCTGTGAATGTAGTCTCCAGGCATGTAGTACAAAAAGATGGGGAGTTTGTATGTAGATCACCTAAGTTAAATTTGCAAAGTAAGGAATTTCTTAATAAATCTCCAACATTTTTTACCCATGCTTTAAAAACTGCATAAAAGTAGAGAAGACCATTTTTTATTTGTTATTCAATGTATAATTTCTATATCTGATTTTTGAGTGAAAAATTGTAATCTATTCTACTCAGTGTTAATTTTTTACATTTTTCCAACTGAATGAAAAAACAAGCAAAAAAAAAAAAAAAAAAAAAAAAAACCCCAAAAATATGCAACAGTGGTGTAAGTTTTTATAGTTAAAATAGTTTTAATTAAGGATTTCTGCTATATCATCATCTGATTTGTCCTCTTCATCAGAAGGACTATATTTGAAAAGCAATAGGCACTTTAGAAGAAATTCTTAGTATTTTAGTAATCATGTAAACGTGCTGTTTACATCTGTGGAAGCAATGTCTTTTGTTTCTCTTTAGAGATCTACCTACTTTTTCTTTTCTTCCTTCCTTCTTTCCTTCCTTCCTTCTTTCTCCCCCCCCTTCTTCATTCCTTCTTTTCTTTCTTTCCGTTCTTTTCTTTTTTCTTTTAACACTCTACTGTTTTCAGAGAACAGATGCTACATACTGAGATAATGGTTTGTATTTTTACCAGTGTACCTCAAAACTTTTTTTACAATGATGTGAGTTAAACATAATTAATATTTATTTTAGTAGAATACAGCAATGATAAAAATTAAAACTTGAAGCTGACTTTTTTTAAAAAGTAAAAAAGCCAATCAAAAAGAAAAAGAAGATTTTTAATATTTTTTGAAAATTTCCTTTCTTCTATCACAGTATTTTCTCATTGGCTAAGGAAATGGCATAAACTTTTAAACATACTTCAAAATATTACAAAAGTTATACATGCATGTGGTATGAAAAATACTGATGGATAGAAGATAAAAAGTAAAAACCCTATACATGGTCTCCTTTGATATGTGAGTTTTCCCTTTACAAGTGGCACTGATGATCTAGATCACTGTGTGTATAATCCAGAGTATGGTGAGGAGACAGGCAGGATGGCCTTCCTATGATGGGCTCACATCTCTAAACAATTCATCACAATATAATTAATTTCTTTTTACAAGGCTGGAGGGAATGCATGTTACTTTGAAGTTCTTCCTGCCTGCCTCAGTTTTCTCTGAGAGAGTGAATGGCATACTGTTTCATGTGCTATGTTACTTATAGTAACTAATAGGGACACTAAGTAGATGAAATCATTTCCAAGATAAAAGATTAATCATAATGATAGAGTAATATGCCTATGGTACCAAGGCATACATTTTCAGTCTTTGAGAACAAGCAAATGTACACACAAACAGAGATTACCAATAACAGCTTCATCTTCTTTAGCAAACGCTTCATTCCATGTCCATGTAGTAGGCAAGATACAATTAAGAAAAGCTAAATTCAATAATGTGAATTTGAATCAGCCCTGTTATTAGCCAGATGTCTTTGAGCAAAAATGCATATGTCCATGCTTTCGTTTCTTCATCTATAAAATAAGACTGTTGGACTAAAAGAGTTTAAGGTCTCTCCTCCTCCAAAACTATTGTCAGAATTTTCATGGAAAATCTTATGGGAGATGGTCTTGTCAGTAAAATGGAGATGATACGATTTAGGCGGATTATTAATTACCAAACAATCTGATACTTATATGCTCATTTAAAATTAATTTATATAAGACTTTGAGCAGTCTTTAAATAAATTTTTCATCTCTGAAAATGGAGATATTTATAACCTGAACTGACTTGTCTATATCACAGGAACTGTAAAGTATTATATCAATGTATGATTTTTTTAATTACTACTAATACTAATTCTGCCTTAAGTACTATATAGTGTGAGAAATCTTGAAAGAGATAGCTGGGAGTAAGTGTTAGAGCAGGTGAGATCAGTGGTGGCCCAGATCTGAAAAGTGAGTCAGCAAGGAGAGAGAAGACAACAGTCTCAGTCCTGGGGTCAGTTTTAATTATTTATGTTCATGTTAGGCAGGACATTCTTCCATCAGAATTATCATCACCAGCAACTAATGTCATCAGCAATTAATAGTTGAGGAGTGCTTATTGTATGCCAGACACTGTTCTAAGTGCATTACATTTAATCCTCACAAAAATTAAATGGAATACATATTTTGGGGTCACACCACTAACTATATAATGGCAGATTTGGATTCCATTTCAGATTGTTTGATTCCAGAGATTCAGATTGTTTGATTCTCAACCATTCCACTGCACTACCTCCTAATTTCTCTGTTCTGTTTCCTCTGTTTACATGCTCTTTGTATGCTTTCTACTTCCAATTTCCATCCCTATGCACAGATTTTTCACTTTATGAAACCCCTATTTTTCCAATAAATCATCAGTTTCAAGGTGAAAAGTTGGTGGTTTAGTTTATTGTTTGTGCATTCCTGCTAAGAAATCCAGTTATTTGACTGAAGACACCTAAGCCCATGTGCCAGTTGCCTGACTTGGATGTTATTGGTTTTGAAAATAAAACATGTAAAACTTCTTTAAAAAGTCATTTGGATGTAACTCAATATGTATTTTAACACATATGTTATTATTTTTTATCAGTGATTCTTAAATTTGGGGGTGATACAGAATCCCTCAAGAAGTCGAGTCTATGAAATCTTTATACCAAAGGAAAGAAAGAAATGTATATCAACACACTTCATGAAAGTTGGGACTGCCTGAAGCCTTTCCTAGGGCCACAGGTTAAGAACACCTGATTCATGGTTGAAGCTTTATTTATCCACACATAGTAACTTTAGTAATGTTATAAGCTTATTATATTAACTTCTGAAAGACATTTAAACAAGGAATGAATAAATGGAATAAAAGGCAATATATACTTTGGGGTTTTAAAAGGCAACCAACTCCTTTCCTCCATTAGTCTTTGACCTTCCTTTACTGCCCTTCTTTACAGCAAGTCTGCTTTACTGAGTTACCAGAGTTAAAAGGGCCTAGCTCTAATTGTGTCTGTAAGTACAGGTCAGAGCCTAACCCTGAATTTTCTATATTCGTTCTTATAGCTTTTGAAAGAAACAAAGGATCTGCTGCAGTTAAAGAAGGGTCAAGGAAGAAAAGTTAGTTAAATGATTAAATCAGAAAGCAATTATTAATTTAAAGACCACTGCTGGGGAGACCCATGGAGCCCTGAGCCATTAAATCAGAAAGAGCTTGCATACATAAGTCCCAAGGCCAAAACTATTCCCGAAGTGGGTGGGTAAGAAAAGTGATTGTGTACACTTCATTTGGATTATATCATACTCTTGCTGAAATACTTTAACTTTTATTAAACTTCCAGGAAAACATGAATATCACATTTTAGATCTGTGGCACATCTAAAATTCTAGTTTATATTTCAGATGAAATCAGTGCTTCAAGATGACAGACTCAAATATGAATAAACATATTTGGTTAATTAAATGAGTTTCTAAGTAATCCATCTGCTATTTGGTAATATGAGCACAACTCCATTTTATGTTGTTTTATTAAGGATAAGTGATTTGAGGTTTTTTCCATCTCTAAAATATGAGCATAAATAGATTTTATTTATTAAAGCATTCGCTCAGTGAAACACTGATTTAATCATTCATTGCTAGGTTAAAAAAAAAAAAAAAAAAAAACTTTAACTGAATAATACTGTTCTCCAGAAGCTAGACTTAACTTCTTGAAGTTGTACATAATATATGTCAGTTTGCACATTTGGCCATAAAATAGAATCATTACTATGAAATAACTAGACTTGACACCCACTTTGGGGACCATTTAAGGAAAGCAATTGAATAATATTGGAAAGTCCAGTGCTTTTGTATCCTGTACATTAAATATTGGTTCACTGTGAATAAACTTTGCTGCATGAGAAGTTTCCATGATAGGGGCAGGCTGTGTCCCAACAAGTCTCCTCATTCATCATTATTCAGCATTTATTTCAATATGTGCAGGCAATATGCTGGCAGCTTTGTCATTTAAAGGAGAGAAAAGCCCCATCTCTGACACTGAAGAGCTCAAATTTGGTAGTGGAAGGTGCTCATCTGCCCAGATGGAATGTACTCTTGGAATTAAAAGGAATCATACTTGTATCATATGAGAATTAGTACTTGGATTTGACCATCAAGGAACTGAACTTGATAAGGGAAAAGTGGGATGAGAAGGGCATTTGAGGCTGATCAAAGGAACTACTAAAAGGTGGAGAGATCTGGGGATAATGCAGAAAAGGGCATACCATCTGGTCTGGCTGCAACATGGATTGCCAATAGGAAAAGTGTAATGACAGAAATCTAGAAAAGCAGCTGTGCCATAAAGTAAAAGGGCTTGAATTTTGGCTTAGAAGCTCACAATTTACTTTGATAGGCAATTTTAAGGCCTAAGGGGTAGGGGTAGAATTAAAATAATATCTCACATTTACTGAACATTTACTAGGTACTGAGTATTCTGGCTAGGAATTTTCATATTTTATTTAATCCTATGGAAAATTTAAAAGTAGGTGTATTATTTTTCCCTATTTAATAGATGAATAATCTGTGTCATAGAGACATTAAGTAAGTTGTCCAAAGTCACTTATAATAAATAGCAGAGCCAGGGTTCAAACCTGGATCCCCTTGACTCCAGAGTCTAACTCTCTTATTTACTATACCATGATTTGACTTAGACCTTAGGAAGATAATTCTAGAAACACTGTATAGCTTAGGTCATTGAGAGAAGAAACTAGGGACTGTGAAAAAAGTAATGAGACACAAAATCAAAGTACTACTACTAGGAATGAATGGAATGGGCCTTAACATCAGTGCAAAGCTCAAAGCAGGGAACTTGGCCCAGATGTTACTGTTTCCAGAGGAAGAATCTTCCTTTTTAACTAGAGTACACTTAGATGACACCTTTAATCCATATGATCCAAAATATTTACCGGTTATACATTATTGGCCTGTATTAATCACTGTTTTTTCTCAAGTTGCTTTGCGTATGTAAATGCTTCAATTCTTTACGTAGATTATAAATTCACTGAAAACAAGAATTGCCTCTCTTACTATCAAGCCTATGCCACACAGCCTTAACTGGATGTTAAATAAAATTGTTGCTCAAAAAGAAATTGTCCACTTATATTGAAAGTCTGTTTGCTGTTTATATTGGCAGTATTTGATTAATTTCACCGTGTGAGATAGTTATTGCTGACTTGCATTGGCTCCATTGCCAGAGAAAGTATGCTTGCACAGTAATCATATATTTAACTATTAGTTTGTAAACTGACCCTCATACACAGAGAACAGGGAGAAACCAAGGAAAGGGCAGACCACTCCAGATTGGTAGGTAGCAGTTTTAATGAGTAAGGGAACTTAATTATGAGACTTGCCATTGGTGGCCTCAAGACAATAGATCTCATCTCCAGACAGTATATCTTCATCATCAGAATCTTAAAAGTTTGTATAGAGGCCTTAACTAGATTCGGTCACACTCACAGTCTGGATAGTCTCAACATCACATGTCTATCTCAAGGCTGTGTCCTTGGGGCAACTTCTGGGAATACGGAAAGCACATTCCTAGGACAGAGGAGAACATGGGGAGCCTCAAATTGCCCAGGTCCAGCACACAGTTTCAACTGGTGATCTCTTGATGATCTCCCCCAACTTTAACATCAGATGTGTAGGGGCCTTGAGTGCATCCTCTTAAGACTGAAAATATATAGAAAACTTCAGTATATACTGTGACTGTGTGTATCTGTGAAGAGTCTCAAATCACAGAACCATGTGAGGATCACTCAGTCTGTAATCCTATTTTTTAAGTGGCCCTGTGGCATTTCTGTTGAGAAAATTATGAGAAATTATCTGATATGTAATAATGAGAACTCACAAATATATAGTCCATTCAATATGTAGTAAATGTATCAATAGTTCTGTGGAATTTGGAAAGTATTTGGCCAGTTTTACATACTAAGAAGTGTCTTTTTCTAGGTCCCTGATTCATTGGAAGGTTGCTTCAGTTTTCTTATCTGTAAAATGGTTTTCTATGTAGTCTATGGTTAAGTCAATGCAATTAAAGAAATATAACATGGTTTCTTATAAAAAGCACTTTGAAATCTGAAATGAAAGCTATTTCAGAAGTTCAAATTGGCATTGAATACCCACCAAGGCTTAAATTGATGATGGGGACCACTTCTTTGCTTGCCCATATGTGAAATTTGATCCTCATAGATCAGAGTCTGGAGAAGTAAATGAGTGATAACCTCCAGGTTTCCTCCCCACTCCAATCACTCTTTTTATGGTTTGATATCTGTGCAGAAAAATAAACCCAGAATTTTTAAATGTCTTGACTCAGGAAGAATCCTTAGCACTGTTTCATGTTAGAATCTGGAATGTTTTAACACATTTTAGATAAGAAGATGAATCAAAATATGATATTTTCAAAGTTATAATCTAAAACTATATATATATGTTTATCACATTAAAATATTTTGGAGAAAAAGTTTTTTAAATGGCCACATCCTAATACAGAACTTAGTTTAACTTTAGCATATTTGAAAATAAGGAAGTTAGAATCATTTTGGTAAAGCTAATATTTTTAGATAGAGGAAAGAGAGAACCAGCCAGTTATTTTCACAGGTGTTATGTAAGCTGTGTAAGACTTGGGAACCTTTAACACTTACAAGCTGGTTACCTGGGTAACCTCCCAGTGACCTTTTATGGCTCTCATGAGCTTTAGTTGGAGAAAAGAGCTGTATGGTTTAAATATGACATGTATAATGATTGTTTTGCTTTCTGTTACCACTGGACTTTCATTTCTGGACTTGGTGGAATGTGTGTTCTTTAAGTACTTTCCTGTGCTAACAGTTTCTGCCCAAGGATTTTAGGTAAGGAGAAGCTGGATGATTTTATATTCTACTTTATCAAATGAACTGCAGCACACACTGGAAATCTCATAATGACTAAAGAATTAATAATGTTATGCCTATATTGGGTTAAGTAATGGCTCAGTTTTGAGTTAGATACACCCCTGTTATTTCAATGAATCGTTATAGAATCTAGCCACTCTTTCTGGTCTGTTGATTCCACTTTCTTGTCTCAAGTCTACTGTGGATACAAAGAAGGATCAAAAAGGAAATTTTATAACTGTTTTCAAGATGGTATCATAGATATTTCAGGTAAAATGTCTAGATAATATTTATTGAGGACCTTCTTTATGTTGAGCACTGACATATATATCATCTTTCAATTCAGCAATATTTGGAAGATGGAAGTTTTAATCCCCATTTTAGCAATCAGTATACTGAGACCTGGAAATGTTATATGACTTCCTATTTCTGCACAGAGAGTAAATGCCAGAGGTCTTTTACTAGATGACTTGGAGTGACTTGATTTCTGAGTTCTAGGATTTTGTCATTTATATAATTTATGTAATTTATGCAACTTCATGTAACTCCCAGAGTAATTATGGATAATTTACATCAGATGGCAAGTTTGAGAATAAGAAAAACTGTGTAGCTTGTTTATCCAGTATTTATAAAATGGCATAGTAATCTTATAAATCATGATCACATTTCTTAGAAGACATTAATGTTGTTTTTTATTATTGATATTATTATTGAAAAATACAAACTCTAAGTAGCTCACGTATTGTCTGACTTTCTAGCCTTCACCCCATAAACTGGCTCATTACGTATTGAGAATCAATATAGTAAAGGGAAAATTTAATTATTAATTATTTTCCTATTGCTTTCATTTCTATCTATCACTAAAAAATAATTTGATCCAGTGACTATCTAGTGGTAGGAATTAGATTCAGTGTGAAATAGCAGTCTAGATTCTCTGGACCTCAGTTTTTGATGACTAAACAATGAAACATCACATGTTCAAACTGCCATTTTTTTCTTCCCACTAAAGGTTGTATGTGCAGACTGCTCCAGAGTTATATTTTGAGACATTAGGCCTTGACTATATTTCATTTAACCTCAGTTACTTAAAATAGTTTCTCTTTACTGTTCCTAGGGCAATGTGGTTCTAGGGCAGTGGTTCTACAACTGCAGTCCCCAGACCAGCAGCATCAACGTCACAAGGGGTCTTGTTGGAATGGCAAATTCCTGGCCCCACCCTAACCTCCTAAATCAGATCTTGGGGGTAGAGATCAGCAATCTGTGTTTTCAAGAAACCCTCTGGATGACTGTAAGGCACTCTAGAGTTTGAGTCCTAGAGATATGCCAAAATGATGAATATTACAAATAGGTAATTCCGAGGTGTGTGACACTCAGTTTCTGTTTCTGTGTAAATTGTCAGATTGTTGATTGCATTTTGTTTCTGAATATAAGTTTTCCCTGCTATGGGAAAGTAGAGCATTCCTCTGAAACCTTTTGAAAGCTGAAGCGGTATAAAGGAAAGAAGCAATTACCTTAGGATACATCTTGCTAACGATGCACAAAATAAATGGACGTAAAACACAGATGCTCACAAGACACAGTTCAAAGCTATGCTGGCTTGATGCTGAGCTGCTGAGTGTAGTACAAGGGAAGGAGCTTGGTGGTGCCACTCTTGCTGCTCTGGTGCATGCTGCCTCTAGAGCTCCATTCAAAACAAATGTTGAACTCTATTTTTGCTTTTTGGCTTTTTTCATAAAGGCAAGATTCCTGTTTGGATTTCTTTTGTTTAGCGAGAACAGATACTAATGTAAGTCTTTTGTAAAAATGAAGTGGCATGAAGTGTACTTTAGAAAAGTGGGGAATACCTGTATTTATTTACTTTTATTGAGAAAGGGATGTATTTTGCCAAGATAATTTTGTACAAGGATGAAAAGACAGAACTACTCTGTCAAAAAGGGAGATGTAAGACAAAAAATTAAACTATATTGAATATTCTAACCAACTCTTAGATATATCATTTCCGCCACCCTGTGTTCTTGTATTCTTTGTTTTAATTTTGTTTTTGTTTGTTTGTTATTTTCTCCCAGTTTTATTGAGATATAATTCACATACAGCACTGTATAAGTTTAAGGTGTAGAGCATAATGATTTGACTTACATATATCATGAAATGAATACCACAATAAGTTTCGTGAACATTATCTCATATAGATACAACAATAAAAAATAGAAAAAAAATTTTTTCTTTGTGATGAGAACTCAGGATTTACTCTCTTAACAATTTTCATATAAAATGTACAGCAATGCAAATTATATTTACCATGTTGTACATGACATACCTAGTACTTATTTATCTTATAACTGGAAGTTTGTACCTTTTGACTATCTTCATCCAACCCCCCACCTCCGACCCATCCCTCAGCTCTGGTAACCACAAATCTAAACTTTTACTATGAGTTTGTTTGTTAGTTTTTGAAGTATAATTGATCTACAACACTATGTTAGTTCCTGGCACAGACAACAAAGTGATGTGATATTTCTATTTCAAAATGATCACTATGATAAGTCCAGCTGTCATCTGTCACTATATAGAGATATTGCATAGTTACTGACTATATTCCCCATGCTGTACATTTCATACCTGTGACTCAAATATTTTGTAACTGGAAGAATGTACCTCTTAATCTCCCTCACCTAGTTCTCTCTTCCCTCCACCACACTCCTCTCTGGCCACCACTTGTATGTTCTCTGTAACTATGATTCTGTTTCTGATTAGTTATGCTTGTTCATTTTTGATTTTTAGATTCCACATATAAGTAAAATCATACAGTATTTGTCTTTCTCTGTCAGACTTATTTTCCTTAGCATAATACCTCTAGATCCATCTGTGTTTTCACAAATGGCAAAAGTTTATTCTTTTTTATGGCTGAGTAATATTACATTATATATATGTGCATATATATATATATATACCCCCATATTCTTGGTTGTAGGTTTTTCCCATTCATCACTTTAAATATATCATGCCATTCCCTTTTGTCCTGCAGATTTTCTGCTGAAAAGTCTGTTTACAGCCTTATGGGAATTCGCTTGTATGTAACTAGTTGCTTCTCCCTTGATGCTTTTAATATTCTCTCTTTATCTTTAATTTTTGCCATTTTAATTACACTGTGTCTTGGTGTGGTCCTCTTTGGGTTGATCTTGATTGAGACTCTCTGTGCTTCCTGTGCCTGGGTGTCTGTTTCTTTTCCAAGGTTAAGGAGTTTTTCAGCTAGTGTGTCTTCACATATGTTCTCTGCCTCTTTCTCTCTTTCTTCTCCTTCTGGGACCCCTGTAAAATGAATATTATTATGATTGATATTGTCCTAGAGGTCTCTTAAACTGTTCTCATTTTTTAAAATATTTTTTCTGTTTTCTGTTTAGCTTGAGTGATTCCCACTACCCATCTTCCAGCTCACTGATCTGTTCCTCTGGATGATCTTATCTGCTGTTGTTTTCTTCTACTGTACTCTTTATTTCAGTTATTGTATTCTTCAGCTGTTTCGTTCTTCTGTAAATTTTCTCTTTGTTAAAAACCCCTAACTTTTCACACTGTTTATTTATTCTTCCCCTGAGTTGAGTTCTTTGAAAATCTTTATGATCATTACCCTAACCTCTACGAGGTAGGTTGCTTATCTTCTCTCCACTTAGTTCTTCTTCTGGGGTTTCAACTTGTTTCTTCTTTTGGAACATATTCCTCTGTCAACTTATTTTGCCTACCTCACTGTTTTTATTTCTTTGTGTTTGGTAGGTTGGTTATGTTTCCCAATCTTAGAGAAGTGGTCTATGGGGCCCAACAGGACATCTCCCCTGTGGTCACCAGAGCTATATGTGCTAGGGGTATCCTCTATGTGGGCTGCCTGGGTCCTTCTATTGTGGTGTGCTGACTACTATGGGTGGTCTTGTAGGTGTGACTGGCCCTCATTATGGTTGTTTCCAGGCACTGCCTTGTGCAGAGCGTGCTGGGCACTGGTGTTTGGGTCTGGGTCATAAGGTGGGTGGCTGTGGAGACCCAGGAAGCCTTGGGGTTAGTACTGGCCCACTGGCAGGTAGAGCTCAGTCTTGGGGTTGCTAGCTGTGGGGTTGGTAATCCCAGAGATAGTGTGGCCTTCAGGTGGGTGGGGCTGGTTCCTGATACGATTAGCTGCAGGGAGCAGGGTGACCTGGAGCTGGTGACATCCCACTGATAAGTGAGGATGGATTCCAGAATGGCTGGCTGAGGTGCTCAAGTTTTCCTGGAATTGGTGTTTGTTTGGTGTTGGGTGGGGCCAGGGCCCAGGGAGTCCTGGGGTGGTGCCAGCCTGCTGGTGGGTGGACTAGGTCTTGACATGGCTACTTGTGGGGCCACAGAAGTCCAGGGACTGGTGTTAGCCCTCTGGTGGGTGGTGCCATGTCTCAGGGGGCCCCAGGGCTGGTCCCCCTCCCACAAGTAGGTGAAATGGTATTCTGGGTCTAGAGCTGGCCCACTGATGGGTAGTGCCAGGTCCTTTGATCTCTGGTGGGGGGAACCACATCTTCAGCTTGCTGGAGGATCAGGGGGTGCTAGAGCAGTGGGCCTGCTGGTAAAAGGGGCTGTGCCTCTGCCCAGCTAGCTGCTTAGCCTGGGAAGTCCCAGGACTGATGCAGCCTGGCTGGTGTGTAGGGTCACGTCCTGGCACTAATAAGCTAGAGGAGGATGCCAAAATGGATCTTACCAGCACCAGTATCCCTGTGGTGGTTTGAGCTCCCAGATATGGCTGCTATCAGTGTCTGATGTCCTTAACATGAGTCCCAATTGCTTTCTGCCTCTACAGAGGCTCTCCAAGATCAGCAAATGGGTCTGACCCAAGCTCCTTTCAAATTACTGTTTCTGCCCTTGGTCCCAGGTGTGTTAGATTTTGAGTATGCCTTTCTAGGAGTGGAGTCTCTCTCTTCACCACAGCCCTCTAGCCCACCCCAAAGTAAGCACCACTGGCCTTCAAAGCCAAACATTCTGAGGGCTTGTCTTCCCATTGCAGGATCCTCGGGCTCAGGAGCCCAGTGGGGCTTGGACCTTTCACTCCTTGGGGAGAACTTCTGCAATTGTAATTATTCTTATGTTTGTGGGTAGCCTATCTGGGGATGTGGTTCTTTACTATATTGTGTCTCCACTCTTCCTACCCATCTTGTTTTGATTTCTTCTTTATATCTTTAGTTGTAGATCTTTCCTACTAGTCTTAAGCCATTCTCATTGATAGCTGCTCTGTAAATAGTTGTAATTTTGTGTCCATGGGAGAATGTAAAGTCAGGGTCTTACTACTCTGCCATCTTCTCCTTCCTTTGTTCCTATATTTTTTAAATGCCAAATTATTTCTTCTCAAACTCATATAGACTTGAACACACATCTGCAAGACTTGCTTTCATCTCCCTTGTTACCCACATCGATTGGTCTGTAAATGCAACAATTTTACCTTCAGAGTTTACTCAAGTCCGTTCTCTTTCTTCCCACAATCACCACGTCATTAGGTAATGGCTCTGTCCCCTTAACTGATCAGGTGTCAATAGTATTTTTTAATCTAATCTAATTTGTACAGATAAAAGTCACTAAAATACTACTCTGATACTGTAGTTCATCTGTAAATAAAAAACAAACTAAATGTAACCAACTCTTGCTTACCTCATAAAAGTCAAATGTCTTATTCTGCCTAAGACTTCTCTGTAAACTAGTTATAACCAGGCTTTTCTGTTCTACCTCCCCTCTCCCTCCCATGTTTTCTAGTCCACTTGAGATTTGAGAGCATACTCTATTTATTTTTTTTTTATTTCCTGTCTTGACATTGTTTCCTCATGCTTTAATTTACTCTAGAATATGTGTTCTCGTAGAATGTGGTCATCTATTAAACCCTTAAACTCATTCACATTTTTTCAGCTTTATTGAGATGCAACTGACAAAAAAATTACGTATATTTAATGTATACAACATGATGCTTTGATATGTTGAATACTGAGAAGTGATTACCACAATCAAGCCAATTAACACTTCCATCACGTCACATAGTTACCTTTTTTTTTTTTTTTTTTTTTTGAGGGAGGACACTAAGATCTACTCTTTCAGAAAATTCAAAGTATATAATACAATACTGTTAACTATAGTCACCATGCTGTATATTAGATTCCCAGAATTTATTTATTTTATAACTGAAAGTTTGTATCCTTTGACCAGTTTTTCCCCTGTTTTTAAAATATGTATTCTGGAGAACTCAGAATATACAAAAAATGTACAGAACATAAGTAGCAATAATCTCATGTCACTTCATTCTTACTACTTTTATATGGGTGATTCTATTATTTATCCTCTTCTTTTGTATATTCTCATCATTGTAACATTATTGTGTATTTTTTTTGTAAACAATTTTTAGAGCATTTTAAAGTTCACAGCAAAATCAATGGGAAGATACAGAGATTTCCCATATAACCCCCACCCCTACACATGCATAGTCTCCTTATTATCAACATCCCCCACTAGAGTGGCACATTCGTTGCATTTGATGAACCTACATTGGTACATCATAATCACCCAAAGTCCATAGCTTACATTATGGTTCACTCTTGGTATTCTACATGCTATGGGTTTTGACAAAAACATAATGGCATGTATCCCTCATTACAGTATCAGAGTATTTTTACTACCCTAAAAATCCCCTGTGCTCCACTTGTGCATCTCTTCTCACCTCAACCCCTGGCAACCACAATTCTTTTTTTTTTTTTTAAACTTTCTTCAGGACTTTTTTTTTTTTTTTTTTTGAACTTTTTGGGTTTATTTATTTATTTATTTATTTATTTATTTATTTATGGCTGTGTTGGGTCTCCGTTTCTGTGCGAGGGCTTTCTCTAGTTGCAGCAAGTGGGGGCCACTCTTCATCGCGGTGCGTGGGCTTCTCACTGTCGCGACCTCTCTCTTGTTGCGGAGCACAGGCTCCAGACGCGCAGGCTCAGTAGTTGTGGCACGCGGGCTTAGTTGCTCCACAGCATGTGGGATCTTCCCAGACCAGGGCTCGAACCCATGTCCCCTGCATTGGCGGGCAGATTCTCAACCACTGCGCCACCAGGGAAGCCCTCAAGTTACTTTTAATTTCAAGTTTAACTCGGAATTTAAGTTCCTAATTATTTGAATTGAAGTAGCTAATAATCCCAGATGATTGATTGAATAAAGTGTACATGTGTTTTTTTAAAATTAATTAATTAATTAATTAATTAATTTTATTTATTTATTTTTGGCTGTGTTGGGTCTTCGTTTCTGTGCGAGGGCTTTCTCTAGTTGCGGCAAGCGGGGGCCACTCTTCATCGCGGTGCGCGGGCCTCTCACTATCTCGGCCTCTCTTGTTGCGGAACACAGGCTCCAGACGCGCAGGCTCAGTAGTTGTGGCTCATGGGCCTAGTTGCTCCCTCGCATGTGGGATCTTCCCAGACCAGGGCTCGAACCCGTGTCCCCTGCATTGGCAGGCAGATTCTCAACCACTGTGCCACCAGGGAAGCCCCACAATTCTTTTTATTGTCTCCATAGATTTGTCTTTTCTAGGAAATCATATAGTTGGAATCATATAGCATTTAGCCTTTTCAAATTGTTTCTTTCACTTAGTAATATGCATTTAAGTTCCCTCCATGTCTTTTCATGGCTTGCTAGCTCATTTCTTTTTAGTGTTAATAATATTCCATTGTCTGGATGTACCACAGTTTATCCATTTACTTACTGAAGGACATTTTGGTTGCTTCTGAATTTTGGTAATTATGAAGAAAGATGCTATAAACATATATCTGCAGTTTTTTGTGTGAGCATAAGTTTTTGGCTCCTTTGGATAAATACCAAGGAGCATGATTGCTGGATCATATGGTAAGAGTCTGTTTAGTTTTATAAGAAACCACAAAAATGTCTTTCAAAATGGCTGTACCATGTTGCATTCCCACCAACAATGAATGAGAGTTCCTGTTGCTCCACATCCTTACCAGCATTTGATGTTGTCAGTGTTCTGGATTTTAACCATTCTAATAGGTATATACTATCTCATTGTTGTTTTAATTTACATTTTCCTGAAGACATATGATGTGAAGCATCTTTTCATATGCTTATTTGCCATCTGTTTATCTTCTTTGGTGAAGTGTCTTTTGAGGTCTTTGGCCCATATTTTCACTGGGATGTTTTCTTTTTTTAATTTATTTTAAGAGTTCTTTGTATATTTTGGATAATAGCCCTTTATCAGATGTGTTCTTTACAAATATTTTCTCCCAGTCTGTGCCTTGTCTTCTCATTTTCTTGAAGTATTCAGTTTTGTGTAGTGCTTACCATAAAAATTTTTAGGCTATTAAATTTTTGCTTTTAAAAAAATTTTTATTAACTCCACAATAGCCTAGCAGGAATGTTCCATAGTTTATCTAATAGTCACCTTCTGAATTAAAATGCAAGCTATTTCAGGCTATATTCATGGGGGTAGGGGTAGCTTTTATAAATATTGGCCTAAAAAATATCTTTGTATATCTCCAATTTCCCTATATTTTTGGTATTAAGATTGATTCTCAGAAATGAAGTTATTCCATTTAATGTTATAAATACATAAGTAAAAATCACTTGTAATGTGCCACTTAGGAGGAACTACACATTATATTTTAATAAAGATTCTTACAATCCTTTCTTTGGCAATCATTTTTTATATGTAATTGGTACCATACATATTTTACTTGATATTTTTAATATTTAACATATGTATTTTATCATGTCATTAGAGATCATAAAAATCATTTTAATGGCTGTGTAATATTTCATTTAAAGTGTATTAGTACTTAATCATTTTAATCACTATGCTTATTTTGATCTGTCTATTAAAATAATTTGTCAGGAATAATTTTGTACAAATGTATCTTTCTAATCTCATTTTCTTAATAATTTCCTAAAAGTGCATCAAAGGGTATGATCATAAATTAAAGCTCTTGAAACATCTTGCCAAAATTTCTGGAATGGTTTGTCAATATATATTATTGATATTAACAGGGTATGATATTGCTTGATTCAGTGCTCCCTTTTTTGGATTGAAGATGATAATATTTTAATCATTGCTGAGTTTATAAGTGAAAACAGCATTTTGTTTTTATTTGCATTTTTTTTGATTAGTCAAGTTTGAATGTTTTCAAGTTCATTAGTCATTTGTATTCTAGGAATATTCTGTATATAGTCATTACCAATTTCTTAATTGTGGTTGTATGGTTTTCCATTTGATGTTAATGATATTGAAACTTTGTCAATTAAAGTCATTTTATAAAATAATATGACAATTATTTTTTAAGTTCCTACATATTTTAGGGAGTTTTCTCTTCAAAGTTAACTTAAACAGATTGATTACTGTACTTCAGAAATGAAGAGTCTGCTTATGAAGCACTTGTAGACCACAGATCAGAAATCATACTTTATTCTATATATATTGCAGAGTTTTTTAATTCCTTTGATCAAGAGTAGAAAACACAACCAGATTTATATATTGGGAACAACAAACATAGAGGCTGGGGAAAGTATACTAGAGTGGGAGCAAGACTGAAAAAGGAGGCAGCCACTTAGGAAGCTGATTTATAATGTGGGTAAGATTTCTATCACCTGACCTTAAGAAACAGGGCAATGAGTAGAATCAAGACACATACCCAACTAAGACAGATACATCTTTGTCAAATTTTCCTAACAGGGTTATTTTGGCTTCATAAAATTTCTTCATGTTTGTAATTTTCTATACCTTTTTTTAGGCTTTGGAGTTATAAATTTGATGATATAAAAATATCATTATTTCTGTGGTAATTTTCTATCCTCCCTTATGAGTTATTAAATAAGCATTTCTTTACAAAAATATAATTTTCTGTTTTACAATCTCTTGTAATTAATTATGCTATATTGTATGAATTTAAATTATTTTCTTTTTCCTGTGAGTTAACCAATTGTCTGAAAGTGGAGGTACTTAACTGTCTACGTGACAAATTGTGATCTGACTGACTACACCTAAATAGCATTCATTTTAATTTTCTTGTCCATCTACTTTATAGGATGTTTTCCTTAAAAATATATTTGACTGATTTGTTTATTCTTTCTAGATTACTTTTATATATTTATAGGTAGGAGGAAGAGGGAACAGAGCAGAGCAAACTGAATATTGAATCTCTAGTTGTTTTACTGTTCTTAAATATTTTTGTCTACTTATTTCTATGAAAAAATAATAATAGTAGGCCCTTTGAGTATCTCTTGCTTTAATATGTTTCAGGAAACAAATTTGCCTTGAATGTCTTTTTTATAGGGACTGGGTTTTTTAAAGCATCTATTTGTGAGTTGCCATGAACACAGTTGAAAGGCAAAACTCTAACTAAGAAAATATTTTTAATTTTCATAAAAAAGTTTTCCAACTTTAATATAAAAATTATGTGAGAAAATAGGGGACACACCAATTGGAAAAATGGACAGAGTATGAATCTGCAAGTCACACACAGAGTCCAGTTTTGCTAATAATCTAATAAATATGAATGGAAAGAATAAGATACATTTTTCCTATAAAATTAACAAAAACAATTATAATCAGTGTTATCAAGAGAGTAGAGAAATGTGTGGTCCCAAACATGGGTTATGAGAGAAGTGAAAAACAGTGCAACTTTTCTAGAGGGCAATATGACAGTATCAAGCTTTAAAATGTTTATTCATGTTGATTCTACTTTGGCACTTCTAGGAATTTTCACAGGAGAAAAATCAGAATTACACAAAAAGCTTTTTAAAAGCTTATTATGATAATGATTAATTTCAAACAACCTAAATTTCCAGCAGTAGGGAAGTAGGGATGGCTTAATTGATGGTAAACTTATGCATAATAATCCAATGCAACCACTACACTTCATATGAAACAGAAAAATATTCATGAGATCGATTGGAAGGATGAAAACAAGTCTATATTCAGCATGAGCCCAATGAACAATTAGGTGTGCATATTTGCATGTGTTTGTGTTTGGGGAAGGGTGGGGTGTGTGTTTGTGTATTTTGGTGTGAGTGTATATGGTAGAGTATGAGGTTTAGTATGTATTTAAGTGATATGTTTGTGGGTTTGGGCGATAGTGGGAATTTGGCGATGTGTTTGTGTGTTTGGGGTGTGTGTATGGATTTGTCGATCTGTATCGGTATTTACGGGTGTGTTCATGTGTGAACTAATACTCAGAGATGAAAGAATTCAAAGCCAAAACATTGAAGTGATCATGATAGTTATAGTTGAATAGGTAGGATTAATTTTATTAATTATATTTTTTCTCCAATAAATGTATTTTCATGTGTGAATTAATGTATTCCATTATACTTAGAGAAAGATTATCACAATTAATTAAAACAAAAATATTTTTTGTAACTATAATGAAGTATCTCTTAGGATTATAAATAACCCCCCAATTCAAATAAATATGGTAATAAATTCTACTTAACTTGGATAAAAGAAGCTGGATGAATTTTAAGAGCAAAAAAGTGAAAAAGCAACAATTTGTATACATTTTTACTATGCTATGGAAACATTTCATGTGAAGTGTTAAGCTTTAATTTGAACTAAATAATTTTAGTGTGAGCTATTCTGTTTTCTCTCAGTGCATTTTTATCCATTTCAAACACATAAAATATCTTATGGATGTTTCACATTAAAGCTATTTAAATTGAAATTATATGGTTTCAGAATGTATTTTTTATTTGAAAGAGATCCTTTATGCTGCAATGTAAAATGAAAGTTAGTTTTTGAAATAAACAGGTGGTGCTTGTTCATAAATGATTTGAAGTGTTAGGATTTATTTAACACCTCACTCAGGAAACATAGCAGAAAAGATCAGAGGTTAATCTAATCCTTTAAGCCAGAGACTCTCAAATTGTGTTCAGAGATGTTAATGGGTATTCCGGAAAAAAAAATACATAAATTAAAGGTTGTGTGGTCAAATAAGGTTGGGGAATGCTGTCTATTATAACCCTCTCTTGTTGATTTTCTGTTCATATTAGCTCTCTCAGATCCATCAGAAAAAAAGCTATTTAGCTTTGTTTAATTCAACATTTACCACATAAATTTGACTATGGAATTATTTTTTTTTTGTTTTTTTTTATGGATTGCCCATTAACGTGTCATGAAGGTAGACTTCTATAATTTGAGAAATAATGTGCTAAATTCTTCAGTTCAAGCATAGTAACAGATTTACTTTCAGGTCAAAATAGCTGTTTCCAAACAGTCTTGCATGGCTGATTCATTCAGATCATCCTCAAAACAAGAACAAAATATAGCAGTAAATAGTTTGAGGTAAAGTCATAAAAAATTATTTCTAAGAACTTGATGTACAAATGTCATAGTTGATAATTTTTATAAACTGCCTAAAGAAAAATCTTTTCACAGGCAATAAACATATGTATATTAGGGAAAGGCAATTATTGATAGAGAAAAATTAACCCCCCAAAATCTGTTTATGGTATATGTAGCTATTTTTGCTATATTTTGAGTCCCTCCTAGATGATTACATATATACTAGTCAGACATATGGCTCATATTAGATAGTGTCCAGAATCCTATATTACTAAAGAGCAACTAAAGATAAAATTGGACCTCAATTTTTATTTTTATTTTTTTAAAAATTTTTATTATTTATTTATTATGTTTTATTTTTGGCTGTGTTGGGTCTTCGTTTCTGTGTGAGGGCTTTCTCCAGTTGCGGCGAGTGGGGGCCACTCTTCATCGCGGTGCGCGGGCCTGTCACTATCGCGGCCTCTCTTGTTGTGGAGCAGAGGCTCCAGACGCTCAGGCTCAGTAGTTGTGGCTCACGGGCCCAGTTGCTCCGCGGCATGTGGGATCTTCCCAGACCAGGGCTCGAACCCGTGTCCCCTGCATTGGCAGGCAGATTCTCAACCACTGCGCCACCAGGGAAGCCCAGACCTCAATTTTTTATAGCCTAATGTGGATGCATAGAATGAGAACAGACCAATTTCCTTCTTAGTAAAATCTACCATTAGATACATAGGAGCAATACTAGCATTTTAAAGATTTGAAACTGTGTTTAACATTCAGATAATAATAGTACTTTCCTCACAATTCTCCAGAAGCCTAATTCATGTTTTTATCCTTTTGATTCACTACCACTCTAATTAGTTTCTCTAATGACTTTCCCTTTCACAATCTATGCATCTTGGACCTCATGTCCTCTGTCATGTCCCTCATGCTTATCACCACTTCTTTTTGACTATTAAAATCTGTGGTTTCTAGGTCCCTATCAAATTCTTTCTGCCTGGTAAACATTTTCTGATTATCTTAGACTTAATTAATTTCTTTCTTATGCAGGTTACTATTAATAAGTTTTTAAAGGTCTCACCTCCACTCAATTGTAAGCTCTTTAAAGGGAAGTTCCATGTCATCTACACGTGGGTCTCCTCTACAGTACCTGGTATTGTGTGGATGGGACAGATCTGGAAAGATCTGTTGATGTGAGAATAATATACCTGCTTGCATTCTATAATTACTCTATCCTAGTAATAAAATACTATTTCGGTATGCATAGATTTATCAACTATTTTATCAAGATTTAAAAGTCATGAAGCAAGAGCATGATTTTCTTCTTTAATCAAAAAAAAAAAAAAAACACATAAAAAGATGGATGTTTTGTAATACAACAAGCCAAAAACTTCCTAAAGCCTTGATGGAAAAGAATACATAATCTGATTTGTACTTGTTTAAAATAATTATCTGTTTACAGGCCTTTAACTTCATATAAATCTCAGTGACACATTGGATAGGAGTGTGAAACACGAGTAAAACTACTCTTTTCTTGACTTACTTTCTGGATTTTGTTAATCATTGTTAGAACTTTTTTATTTACTCCCCTGATATTTTAATATTCTCTACTATTTTGAATTCATTTTTATTTTTTAAAGATTATTTCAATTCATCCTATCTACTGATTATATTTTATTGTAGTTTGGCAGTAATACATATATTTTTTACTTTCCCAGGGATTTTATTTTTTGCTTCCTACTTCTTTTTTTTTGCATAAGAATTCTCTTTCCTTTGAGGGTATTAATTACAAGGATTTTGTTTTGGTTTGTTTTTTGACAGTTTTTGTGTGTCTGACAGTTTTTTGTGTTTTGCTTTCTCTTTAATTATTTTTTTAATGTTATGTTATATGCTTTTTGCCAATTCTCAGTTTGGAGGTTTTCTTTAATTATCTAGCAATCTTCAGCTATCTGTACCTGTGTCAGACATAGGCACTAAAAAGTTTGTTGAATATCAAGGCCAGGCTTGCCAATTGGGGGTCTCACTGTATACAATTGTGTAGTGATCTGGCCTCTAGTCATTCATCATTAATAGAATTTTCTTTTAGCATTTGATTTCTCTAGAAAACTATTCCTGCCTAAGGAGAATAAACCTGCCTGCCAGCCTGGGACCCAGGTGGGGAGGACAGAAAGCCTCACCATTTAGTGTGTAGACTGTCACTCAACCAACCCTCCCCCCAGTAGCCATTCCAGTGCCTAATCTTTGTGCTTCACCCCCAACTTCTACCATGCCTCCCATCCCTCAGTTCTGAGGTGTTTTGGTTAAATTTTCTCAGAAACTAATCTCATCTAGTTGCAGGATAGTCATCTGGGTGCACAGATGACCCAGATTGGATTCCTGAGAATCTGACTGATCCGTATACAACTTTTAGACAATCCTTTGTGGGGTTGTTTTCTTATTTAGTAGAGTTTCAGGAGGGGGCAATATAAATGCATATGACTCAACCTGCCAGAAATCTTAAATATGTCACTTGTACATATGTAAAAAGTTAGTATTTTAAGTTATTGTACATAATTTTGATATGTTATAGCACTAAAAGCAAATTGGTCCATAACATCCACCTCATATTGACCTCTCCGAAGTGATTTTCTTCCTTTTGTGGTATCACTTTTTTTTGATTCTCACAGTGCAGACAATTATTCCTCTAAGAAATAAAGATCTTGCAACTCCTAACAAATAAGTAAACCTAGGTAATGATTATCAATGGATGATTCTAGCTGAAAAAAATATTATATACACACAATCTGAATGTGAACAGTCCTCTACCAACTTACAAGATACACATGAATTGACTTGGGACCGTGATAAATGACAACATGAAGATGCAATCAGTGGAATCTAGGCATATAGTTTGAAAGAATCTCTATAAAACAATCTGGTTTCTTTGACAAATAATTGGAAGAAAATAAAAAGGTGAACTTGGGGAACTTATAAACTATAATAACCTAAAAGACTTAAAAATCACAATGTACAGAACCTATCTAGATTCTGGTGAAAGCGAACTCTAAAAATAAATTATAAAACAGGGAAATATGGAAGCTGACTGGATATTTGAAGATATTATTAAATTATGGTGAATGTTTTAATGGTAATAATGGTAATGTAATTCTTAAAAGTAGGTACTGAAGTAAATTATTAGTGAAATGATATCATGCCTTGTGATGTCTTGGATTTGCTTTACCATAATCTGGGGGAGGAGTAGGTAGGGGTAGAGATGAAACAAGATCGGGAATATATTGATAATTGTTGAAGATGGTATGTGTATATTAGATACATTTACCATTCTCTCCACTTTTGTCTGGTTTGAAGTAAAAAAAAAAAAAAAAAAAAAAAAAACAAGTCTGTTTTTACTCCTTTCAAAAAAATGAATGTATCTGCTTCTGAAAAATTCAACTCAGAATTCAAAGCTCTTCTAATTCAAAACAAGAAAATGGCAGTAAGGATGCTAGCCTACAATTTGTAACACAAAGCTCTGCATATTAAGCTACTATATCTGCACTGAGATATGCATACTTATCAGGTTATTGAAATAAATAACCCTGGAATATTGTAAGGTTGTGTTTTAATTTTATTTTAATCCAGTGAACATTGTCATTGTATAAAATATTCTATTAAATAGCTATTTGTCCCATAGCTTAGTGTGTCTCTGTGTTTTTAGTGTACCAGAGGGCTGGCTCTACAAATTACTAAAATGAATGTGACTCTGATCCCAAAAGCCTACTTTAACAAAAGTTCTTATGGGTGAATAAAGTCATAGTCTTTCCTTCTTATTATGTGTCAGTATTACCTTCAATGCTCATCACTCTCTAGTGGTCCATGATCTTTCTTTTTTTTTTTTAGAATTTCACTTTTAAAACAAAAATTATTTATTCATTTATTCATTTTTGGCTGTGTTGGGTCTTCGTTTCTGTGCGAGGGCTTTCTCTAGTTGCGGCAAGCAGGGGCCACTCTTCATCGCTGTGCGTGGGCCTCTCACTGTCGCATCCTCCCTCTTGTTGCGGAGCACAGGCTCCAGATGCGCAGGCTCAGTAGTTGTGGCACGCAGGCTTAGTTGCTCGGCAGCATGTGGGATCTTCCCAGACCAGGGCTCGAACTCGTGTCCCTTGCATTGGCAGGCAGATTCTCAACCACTGCGCCACCAGGGAAGCCTGGTCCATGATCTTATACAGATGAAAAGCCAAAGTCCTTAAAACAGCCTGCATGGTCTAACATTTCTTGGTTCTCTGGAAATTTTTTTTGACTTTATCGCCTATTGCGTTGCCTTTTCTTACTCTATTCCAGCTCTAAAGACATACTCTTGCCTGTGTCCTTGACAACTATTAATTATTGCCTCTGCCTGGATCTGCATAACTCCTTCCTTCACCTTCCTCCAGTCTTTACTCAAAATGTCATTTTCTTACTGAGGTTGTGCTTTCCTATCCTGCCACTAATTGGGCATTGCCCTCCCCTATCCTCCTTTCTTGCTTATTTTTTTTTTCCCCTGTGGCTCTTATCTCTATACAATATTCTATATATTTACCTTTTGTCATCATATTTACTGTTTGTTTGTTATTTTTATCACCTCACCAGAATGAGAACCATATGAGGGCCAAGATTTTTCTCCCTTTTATGGTCTGCTCTAATGCTAGAGTGACTTGCTGTAGTTGGTACTCCATAAATGCTTACAGATTTGATTTAAATGATCTAGCAACTCTGGGCTACAAAAACTATATAACTTAGATAATCTTTAAGGGTTTCTAAAATGTAGCAATCATAAACTATTATTGGTTCTTTTCTGCAGTTTACTTAGGATGTCAATGCAACATCATATTATGAAGTTTGACTGATGTGCAATGCACCTCCTAAGCACGTGTGAAGCCACAACAACATTCTATCAATATTCTGGATGAATACTTGATATCCGGCTACCATTAATGTTTTCTAGGTTTAGTGAGCATTCTCAATTGACGGCATTCTTGCTTTGGATTTAAATTGTCCTAATTTAGGTTATTGATATTTCCTTACTTCCTGTTCATCATAGACTGATGCATATTTGCATCAACAGTGTCTTTGGTCCATACTTACCCAGTAGTAAACTAACAAATAAGAATGTACTGTGTCTTAAATATTAATATTCATGCCTTTATTCCTAAAGGAGATGTGTACATAACACCCCTCTCATTTTTTCCTTAGAGATGTTTTTCTTACTAAAATTAGCCAGGTAATAAGAGTAGAAGATCGTAAGATTTTTTGCCTGATAATATGGACAATAAAAAAAGTGAATAAACTAAACAATAAAAATAAATGGTATCACCAATCTTCTGTCTTCTCTCAATGCTTTCTCATGCATATTTGAAAACCAAGGTCAGGGCAGGGGCTGGGGACAGGAGATGGAGAGACCAGTTCACATAGACCCAGGCATTCCCTGTGAAGGAGATATCTTCAAGTATCTAGCTGGCTCAGCCAGCTGATTTTTTTGAATTTTCCCATAAACAAATATGTAATTTGCAAAAAAATGTTATTTTTCTACTTTTTTCTTACTCATATTTTCATATTTATTTTTATTTTTTGCCTTATATGAATTAACTGAAAATGATGAAAGTAGAGATTCTTTTTTTTTCTTCTGATTTTAAATATAATGCCTCTAGATCAAATTATCTGTGGCATGGGAGTAGGAGGTAGGATTGGTGCTGATGGAGATATGAGATTGGTTATGTAGAGACGGATTGATCATATAACTGAATATGTTAAGGGTGATGGAATCTAGTTTTCATATTGGCAAAGAAGGGTGTTAGAAAGGCAGAAAGAGAAAAAATTGTTTGAAACCCTGTGGTGGATTAATATTACTGAGAACTGTGTTAAGGAATCGTTTTAAACACATATGTAGATAGATTTAGAGAGATATAGATTTAAATCTATGTGAGTATGTGAGACAGCAACATAGTAATAAATATTAGTGTAAATATATGTGTGTATGTGAATATGTATGTACACACAAACACATATGTGCATACATACATATATGGTTTTATACATTGAGAGAACTGAGATTAGAGGCAACCCAATAACAATCTTTTCCTCAGATATTACCTTCTAAGTATTATTCACTACTAAGAGCAACTGCAACTCTTTAGAAAATGACTGATTCCAGGGCAGAGGCTGGGAAAGTATAAGAAGACCATTGAACATCTTATTTCACTAGAATAAAAGAAAGTACTTAAACAATTGTGGAAACATGTCAAAAGGACACAAATCATAACTTTAAGTCCCTCCTACTAGTCTAACATTAAAGTAAGTAATAATAGTAACAGATTAAAATCCATTGAATAAAATAGTAAATCATGAGTCCATACAGATGTAAATTCATAAGTAAATAATTTGAAATTTCATGAGGAACTGGATATTTACATAGTTTCAGAATATACCATTAATTTATAGTGGAGGAACTTGGCAGACATGACCTAATCAAGTGATCCAAGTCAACGTCATCATTAATCGGACAAATTTAAATAATGTACCATTTGATGGATGCACACAGAATCACTTTGAGATATTCCTGCCAAAGTACATAGCCAAATCTAATTATGAGACAATATTAGGCAAACCATAGTTAATGGGTACTCTCCAAAATAACTGGCTATTAGTCTCCCAAAATGTCAAGATCATGAAAGTGAAGGAGTGAGGAGATATTCCAGACTAAGGAGACTAAGGTGACATCAACGGGTAACCCAGGCTTTTGAACTGGATCCTTTTGCTATTAAAAACCTTATTGAAAAATCTGTATATAAAACCACCATATGACACAGCAATTCCAATCCTAGGTATATATCCAAAAAATAAAACCACTAATTAGAAAAGATACATGCACCACAATGTTTATAGCAGCACAGTTTACAATAACCAAGATATGGAAGCAACGCAACCCAACTGTCCATCAACAAAAGAATGGATAAAGAAGATGTGAGTCATATATATATATATATTTACATGCCATACAAAATGAATGAAATTTTGCTGTTTGCTACAACATGGATGGACCTAGAGGGTATTGCGTTTTGTGAAATAAGTCAGACAGAGAAAGGCAAATACTGTATAATATAACTTATATGTAGAATCTAAAAAAGTAGTACAAACAAGTGTAAATAGCAAAAGAGAAAAAGACTCACAGATACAGAAAACAAACTAGTGGTTACCAGTGAGGAGAGAGAAGGAGGGAGGGGCACATTAGGGGTATGGAATTAAGATATACAGACTACTATGTATAAAATAAACAAGCGAGATTGTCGAGATTGGTTCAAGATGGCAGAGTAGAAGGACATGCTCTCACTCCCTCTTGTGAGAGCACCAGAATCACAACTAATTGCTGAACAATCATAGACAGGAAGACACTGAAACTGACCAGAAAAGATACCCCACATCCAAAGACAAAGGAGAAGTCACAATGAGACGGTGGGAGGGACGCAATCACAATAAAATCAAATCCCATATCTGCTGGGTGGGTGGCTCACAAACTGGAGAACACTTATACCACAGAAGTCCACCCACTGGAGTGAAGGTTTGGAGCCCCACATCAGGCTTCCCAACATAAGGGGTGGAAACAAGAGGAGGAATTCCTACAGAATCAGACTTTGAAGGCTAGCAAGATTTGATTACAGGACTTCAACAGGACTGGGGGAAACAGAGACTCCACTCTTGGAGGGTACAAAATAGTGTGTACATAGGGGCCCAGGGGAAGGAGCAGTGACCCCATAGGAGACTGAACCAGACCTGCCTGCTAGTGTTGGAGGGTCTCCTGCAGAGGTGGGGGGTGGCTGTGTCTCTCCTTGAGCACAAGGACACTGGCAGCAGAAGTTCTGGGAAGGACTCATTGGCCTGAGGCCTCCCAGAGTCCACCATTATCTCCACCAAAGAGCCCAGGTAGGCTCCAGTGTTGGGTCACCTCAAGCCAAACAACCAACAGGGAGGGATCCCAGCCTCACCCATCAGCAGACAAGCAGATTAAAGTTTTACTGAGCTCTGCCCACCAGACCAACAGCCAGCTCTACCCACCACCAGTCCCTCCCATCAGGAAACTTGCACAAGCCTCTTAGATAGCCTAATTCACCAGAGGGCAGACAGCAGAAGCAAGAAGAACTACAATCCTGAAGCCTGTGGAACAAAAACCACATTCACAGAAAGATAGACAAGATGAAAAGGCAGAGGGTTATGTACCAGATGAAGGAACAAGATAAAACCTCAGAAAAACAACTAAATGAAGTGGAGATAGGTAACCTTCCAGAAAAAGAATTCAGAAAAATGATAGTGAAGATGATCCAGGACCTTGGAAAAAGAATGTAGGCAAAGATCAAGAAGACGCAAGAAATTATTAACAAAGACTTAGAAGAATTAAAGAACAAACAAATAGAGATGAACAATACAGTAACTGAAATGAAAAATACACTAGAAGGAATCAATAGCAGAATAACTGAGGCAGAAGAATGGATAAGCGACCTGAAAGAGAGAATGGTTGGATTCATTGCTGCAGAACAGACTAAAGAAAAAAGAATGAAAAGAAATGAAGACAGCCTAGGAGACCTCAGGGACAACATTAAACACACCAACATTCGCATTATAGGGATCCCAGAAGAAGAAGACAGAGAGAGAGAAAGGACCTGAGAAAATATTTGAAGCGATTATAGTCAAAAACTTCCCTCACATGGGAAAGGAAATAGCCCCACAAGTCCAGGAAGCACAGAGAGTCCCATACAGGATAAACCCAAGGATAAATATGCTGAGACGCATAGTAATCAAATTGGCAAAAATTAAAGACAAAGAAAAATTATTGAAAGCAGCAAGGGAAATACGACAAATAATATACAAAGGAACTCCCATAAGGTTAAGAGCTGATTTCTCAGCAGAAACCCTACAAGCCAGAAGGGAGTGGCATGACATATTTAAAGTGATGAAAGGGAAAAACCTACAACCAAGATTACTCTACCCGGCAAGGATCTCATTCAGATTCGATGGAGAAATCAAAAGCTTTACAGACAATCAAAAGCTAAAAGAATTCAACACCACAAAATCAGCTCTACAACAAATGCTAAAGGAACTTCTCTAACTGGGAAACACAAGAGAAGAAAAGGACCTACAAAAACAAAGCCAAAACAATTAAGAAAATTGTAATAGGAACATACATATCAATAATTACCTTAAATGTGAATGGATTAAATGCACCAACCAAAAGACACAGGCTCGATGAGTGGATACAAAAACAAGACCCATATATATGCTGTCTACAAGAGACCCACTTCAGACCTAGGGACACATACAGACTGAAAGTGAGGTGATGGAAAAAGATATTCCATGCAAACGGAAATCAAAAGAAAGCTGGAGTAGCTATATTCATACCAGATGAAATAGACTTTAAAATAAAGAATGTTACAAGAGACAAGGAAGACACTACATAATGATCAAGGGATCAATCCAAGAAGAAGATATAACAATTATAAATATATATGCACCCAACATAGGAGCACCTCAATATATAAGGCAACTGCTAACAGCTCTAAAAGAGGAAATCAACAGTAACACAATAATACTGGGGGACTTTAACACCTCACACCAATGGACAGATCATCCAAACCGAAAATTAATAAGGAACACAAGCTTTAAATGACACAAGAGACCAGATAGATTTAATTGATATTTATAGGACATTCCATCCAAAAAAAGCAGGTTACACTTTCTTCTCAAGTGTGCATGGAATATTCTCCAGGATAGATCACTTTTTGGGTCAAAAATCAATCCTCAGCAAATTTAAGAAAATTGAAATCATATCAAGCATCTTTTCTGACCACAACGCTATGAGATTAGAAATCAATTACAGGAAAAAAACGTAAAAAAACACAAACACAGGGAGGCTAAACAATATGTTACTATATAACCAAGAGATCACTGAAGAAATCAAAGAGGAAATCAAAAAATAACTAGAGACAAATGACTATGAAAACACAACCATCCAAAACCTATGCGATGCAGCAAAAGCTATTCTAAGAGGGAATTTTATAGCAAAACAAGCCTATCTCAAGAAACAAGAAAAATGTCAAATAAACTATCTAACCTTACACCTAAAGGAACTAGAGAAAGAAGAACAAACAAAACCCGAAGTTAGCAGAGGGAAAGAAATCACAAAGATCAGAGCAGAAATAAATGAAATAGAAACAAACAATAGCAAAGATCAATAAAACTAAAATCTGGTTCTTTGGGAAGATAAACAAAATTGATAAACCATTAGCCAAACTCACCAAGTAAAAGAGGGAGAGACTCGAATCAATAAAATAAGAAATTAAAAAGGAGAAGTTACAACAGACACTGCAGAAATACAAAGCATCCTAAGAGACTACTACAAGCAACTTTATGCCAATAAAATGGACAACATGGAAGAAATGGACAAATTCTTAGAAAGGTATAACCTTCCAAGACTGAACCAGGAAGAAATAGAAAATATGAACAGGCCAACCACAAGTAATGAAATTGAAACTGTGATTAAGAATCTTCCGACAGACAAAAGCCCAGGACCAGATGGCTTCACAGGGGAATTCTATCAAACATTTAGAGAAGACCTAACACCCATCCTTTTCAAACTCTTCCAAAAAATTACAGAGGAAGTAACACTCCCAAACGCGTTCTATGAGGCCACCATCAGCCTGATATCAAAACCAGACAAAGATACTACAAAAAAAGAAAATTACACACTAATATCATTGATGAATATAGATGCAAAAATCCTCAACAAATTACTAGCAAACAGAATCCAACAACACATTAAAAGGATCATACACTATGATCCAGTGGGATTTATCCCAAGGATACAAGGATTCTTCAATATAGGCAAATCAATCAATGTGATACACCATATTAAAAAATTGAAGAATAAAAGCCATATGATCATCTCAATAGATGCAAAAAATGCTTTTGACAAAATTCAACACCGGTTTTTGTTAAAAACTCTCCAGAAAGTAGGCGTAGAGGGAACCTACCTCAGCATAATAAAGGCCATATATGACAAACCCACAGCAAACATCAGTCTCAATGGTGAAACACTGAAAGCGTTTCCTCTAAGATCAGGAACAAGACAAGGATGTCCACTCTCACCACTATTATTCAACATAGTTTTGGGAGTCCTTGCCATGGCAATCAGAGAGGAAAAAGAAATAAAAGGAATAAATATTGGAAAAGAAGAAGTAAAACTGTCACTGTTTGCAGATGACATGATACTCTACACAAAGAATCCTAAGGATGTCACCAGAAAACTACTAGAGCTAATCAATGAATTTGGTAAAGTTGCAGGATACAAAATTAATGCACAGAAATCTCTCACATTCCTATACACTGAAGATGAAAAATCTGAAAGAGAAATTAAGGAAACACTCCCATTTACCTTTGCAACAAAACGAATAAAATACCTAGGAATAAACCTACATAGGGAGACAAAAGACCTGTATGCAGTGAACTATAGGACACTGATGAATTAATTAAAGATGATACCAACAGATGGAGAGATACACCATGTTCTTGGATTGGAAGAATCAATATTGTGAAAATGACTATACTACCCAAAGCAATCTACAGATTCAATGCAATCCCTATCAAATTACCAATGGCATTTTTTATGGAACTGGAACAAAAACTATTAAAATTTGTATGTAGACACAAAAGACCCCCAATAGCCAAAGCAGTCTTGATGGAAAAAAACAGTGTGGGAGGAATCAGACTCCCTTACTTCAGACTATACTACAAAGCTACAGTAATCAAGACAATATGGTAGTAGCAGAAAAACAGAAATGTAGATCAATGGAACAGGATAGAAAGCCCAGAGATAAACCCATGCACCTGTGGTCAACTTATCTATGACAAAGGAGGCAAGGATATACAATGGAGAAAAGACACTCTCTTCAATAAGCGGTGCTGGGAAAACTGGACAGCTACATGTAAAGAATGAAATTAAAACACTCCCTAACACCATACACAAAAAGGAACTCAAAATGAATTAGAGACCTAAATGTAAGACCAGACACTATAAAGCTCTTAGATGAAAACATAGGAAGAACACTCTTTGACATAAATCACAGCAAGGTCTTTTTTGATCCACCTCCTAGAGTAATGGAGATAAAGACAAAAATAAACAATTGGGACTTAAGGAAACTTAAAAACTTTTGCAAAGCAAAGGAAACTACAAACAAGACAAAAAGGCAACCCTCAGAATGGGAGAAAGTATTTGCAAATGAATCAACGGACCAAGGAATAATCTCCAAAATATATAAACAGCTCATGCAGCTCAATATTAAAGAAACAAACAACTCAATCCAAAAATGGGCAGAAGACCTAAATAGACACTTCTCCAAAGAAGACATACAGATGGCCAAGAAGCACATGAAAAGCTCCTCAACATCACTAATTATTAGAGAAATGCAAATAAAAACTACGATGAGGTATCACCTCACGCCAGTTAGAATGGGCATCAGCAGAAAATCTACAAACAACAAATGCTGGAGAGGGTGATTTTAAATTCTTAATCTATAATGGATCAATATTTCTGTAAACTGCAGTAAAAATATTATATAATATCAAAGTGTTATAATAGTTTTTAAAAGCTTACTACTAATGTTTGTACTTTACCTTGTAATATATCAGTCAGAAACAGTCATGACTTCAGATCTGTGCCAGTGTGTGGACCACACTTTTCAGAGCATTGCTCTGGATTACATATAGTCTTTTGTGATAAAATATGTACTCATTATTTTAGGTAAATGGTTCTAGGAAATTGGCTTCAGGTTGCACAAATGTGTGTGACATAACAAATACTTATGAACATGCATGGGCATTATGTAGTTTTTTTAAAGGCAGTCAAGATAGAATATATATTCTGTTCTATTCAATATATTCTATATTGCTGTTTTTTTCTATTCATGGAATAAATTCAACTTGGTGTATTCATTAGTCATACATGTCAGTCAGGATCCTGGCAGGAAAAAAGTGGCACACTAACCCAAAAGAATTACATTAGGGGACCATATTCTGAGATATAGGGAGGGTTAAGGGAACCTACAGGATACAGTGAGGGACCCTGAGATTAGCAACAGCAGGCAGTTGTTACTATTTTTAGGATTAGGAGGGCAAATGGATGTGAATCAATTTTCAGAGCCTGGTGAAAGCTGCAGTCATGGAAGAATCACTGTCCAACAGTTGTGTGACCATAAAGAAATGCATTGAAGGTAGTGGAAGGGGCATAGATATCTCAACTTCCCCTTTCATTGGGTCCTCTGTGCTCCACAGTTAGAGTCTCCTTTTGCACAATCCAACTGGAAATCAAATGGCAAGGGAGCCTCAGTGGTGCAGTTCATGGAAGTCAGCCTCCCAGGGTACAGGTCAAAGGGAGATAGAAAACGGATTGTAGAGAGACAAATGAAAAATAAACCATATAGCATTTTTTAGAAATGTCTTTAGTTCAGTTACTATTATTTACTTTAAAGTTTTCTGTCTGTTCAGTCATGAAATTGTCTCTAATTTTCTATCTCTGTGTTTCTTTTCAGATTTAAGTATTAGAATGATAGTTCACTCATTGAATGAGTCCAAATGAATTCTTCCCACTTATTCTATGGTCTCTTCTTCAAGTGTTTGGAAGATTGCTGACTAAAGATTATCACACTAATAATAGACAGGAAGTTGAATCAAGAGTAGAATCAGGGAGACACTTTAAGAGGTCATTACCATTTTTCACTTTTAAAAGTTTGAGGTCACAATCTAAGGCTAAGGATGGAGAGAGGAAAATTGGTCTGAGATGTATTCACTGTTCACAATCAGTCAGATGTGTAGACTGGCTGATTGGTTGAAAGAGATAAGAAAAAAAAAATATGTTGAGATAACTTCCAAATTTGGAGTTTCGTTGACTGGATGGTATCATTTACCTCAATAATTAACATAAGGCTGGGCAATGTTTTCCCTGCACTGGGAGCCACATGAGCAGTGATGAAAGGTTCAGTTTTAAACATGGTGACTGATGTGCTATGGAGACATTTAAATGCAGATGTTTGTGAGAAAATGTGAAATGCATTTCTGGATCTCTGGAGGGAGAGCTCAACTGAGGTTACAGATAAAGGAGTCATCAGCATTTAGGTATGGTTTAAGACATTATTATTATTATTGTTTGTGTTATTATTAACAGCCATCATATGTTGAAAAACCACAATATGTCAGGAGCTTGGTAAAATCAGAGAAGTTCAGTAACTTGTTTCCTTAGGAGAAGATGAATTCTCTGTGTAGAGAAATTCAAAAGTCAGATTTTTATAGGGGTGGGGTAGTAGTGGGAAGGAAGAAGCATCAGCAAATAGAAAATCTGATTTTTTTCCAATTTGATATATATTGTTCATATTAACTATTCTAAGTGATTACTTTTTTTTCTAAACTGCTTTTCTTTGGTCTGTAATAATGAGGCTAAGTACATAGCCTCAGGGTCATATAGTCACAAAGTTCATGAGAAAAACAACACCCAGGATTAGGACTAGGAAAAAAAATAAGGTCTTTCTAAAGCAATCTTGTGACCATCGTAATTGATCGTATAATTGAACATTTTTTCTGTCTTTGCTCTGAATTTTAGGAAATCCAGATGAGTTGGGTGTATGGCACCTATACAAGATATTAGAGTATACATAATCTATATTAATTTCGCCACTGGCATTATCTCAATGTCAACTCTTTTATCCCTAAATGTCAATGTTTTCTATTTTATTCCTATTCAATATATTTCTGTGAGCAACATTAAATATCGAATGAGGTAGAATATTTTTTAAATGAATACAAATGTAATCATGTAATTCTGTTTCACAGAGCAGTTTTCCTAATTCTCAAACCATTTGGGTTTGCAAGGTCGACCCATTTCAAATTTTAATTTTCAGTATTTATCAAGTCAAAATAACATTTGACATTAAACCCAAATGAGTAACATATGAGAGTCAGTGTGGAAGATCTTAACATAATGTTTACTGGATAAGTGCTCTAATGATATTGCTACAGAAGTACAGAACTCATTATGTTTAATCAGTACAATACAACCCCTGATATTCATTTAAAATATATTGTTTTAAGCAATCTTCAAGAATTATGTGGGATATCATATGTTATACACTAAAAGAATTGCTTTTAACCAGAGTTTGCCTCTGAATTTTCATATATTTACTAGGTCTTTTTAAATTATAATCACATAAAAGTTAAATACTACAGAAATGAAGTCTTCTGTTTCAACTCTTTACCCACAGTTTCCACTCATAAGAAGTAAACATGTTGAATGATTTTTTAGAAACATGTACAAATTTAAAATTCACATGCAAGCATAACATATAGATATGTATATACATGTGTTGTCACTAATAATTTGCATTCACCTCTTCCTATCTGTTCATATGGGTCCATTTGATTCTTCTTTATGAGTATATAATATTCTGTTATAATAATTTGTCCACTCATTCAATATTTGTTGAGTACCTAATCCATGCCAGGGACTTTTCTATATGCAGTTTAATAGGATATTCATGGTCTCTGCCCTGATGGAGCCTAAGAGTCCAGAAGGTGAGAGACAAAAAAGTAAATTAAATATCTATTTTGGAATTTACTTTAGAGGAATGAAATAGGTTATGCAAATATAAAGTAATAGGAGAGATGTATTTATTTAGGATGATTTGGAAAGTCTTCTCTCTGAGGAGGTGCCATTTGAGCTGAGACTTGGAATACTGAACAGAAGCAACCAGACACCAAGAGAAGGTCAAAATCTCTTTTCCACACTGTTACATAGTATTTCATTGACATATTATACCACAATTTATTTATTCATTGCCTTCTCTAGCTAGAAGTTTTTTTTTTCTCTATTAGAAAAATACTGTTATAAACATTTGTGCACAAGTCTCTTGGTATACATGTGCAAGAATTTCTCTAAGGCATATACCCAGAAATAAATTTGCACAATCATAGATATTTATATATACTTTAATATATTCCAAATTATTTCCCAGCATATTGTGTATATTTACATTCCCATTAGCAGTATGGAAGAAGGTCTATTGTTAGACAATTTGCCAGTACTTTGTAATGCTATTTTTTTCTTAAGTTATATTACTCTTAAGTGATATGACCTAAAATAATTCCCTCTCAACTTCAGTGACACTCTGATTCTTCCTACTTCCTGGTATCTCCACTGCCACTTTTGTTGGTGTCTTTCCGTTGGTGCCCCTTAAGTGTTGGTGTTTCATCCTTCTCTTTTGTGTTCTCTCTCTCTGCGTCCTACTTCTTATTTCCCTCTCTCTGTCCCACTATTGCCCTCAAAATGCACAGCCCTTATAATTTTGTTATTTTTGTTATATCAGTGTTCACATTGCCAGGGAGTGTATGATGACAAAGATGTAGCTTACCTGCCACATTACCATAGAGAAGTCAATTAAGGGTGAAGGAATGCAGACACAGTTGACGTGTAACACTTGATCCATTTGAAGAACTATCCATGGATTGTAAAATGAAGGAAAGATAGCAATTTGTATAGATAAATGCAATTAGGGACATGTCCTCAGAAGAACAGATGATAAACTATCATTGATGCCTGTTGCAGATTTAGAGCTAGTGTCTTAAAATTATTGTAAACATAAATTACAAGATATGACAGGAGGCGAGAGGCATCCAGCAAGCAGAAAACAGAATTTATGGTAGAGAGTGGATACAGCTCCTACTTAAGAGGAGGAGATCCCAGAGACGCTCATGAGATGTTCGTCTGTAATGGCATGTGGTAGCAAAGGAATGTTTTTTATTTGTTTTGTGGTTTCTTCTTAATGGGTGTAGACATCACAGATATTTTTGTCAAGAAATATATCTGTTACCTAAAGTTGTCATGTATTCCTCAGATATTTTGGGAATATAATTATGTTATATAAATAATTATAACGTGTACAAATGTGATTTGTTATCTATTATTGTTGAACTATAATATTTTGTGTTATACCCTGTGCTAAGCACTCTTGTAGGGATTTTTTTTTTTTTTTTAATTTAACCTACACCACAATGCTATGAATTAGTGATAGTATTATCTCCATTACAGATGTACAAACTGAGACTTACAAAGGCAATTTACTTTGCTCAAGATCATAACTTGTAGGTATCTGATCCCGGCTTGAACCTGTATCCTACAGACTCAAAGGCTATACCCATACCTACAACATACTGTTACTTATCAGTGATGACTTAAGTGCCCAATGAGCTGCATGCACACTAAATGCTATGAGAGGCTAGAGAAGGAGATAAGGAAAGATAAAGACTTCAAAGAAGATGGGGACTTGATCAGCCAAGGCACTTCGTTATATGCAGGAAAATAGTGGTATGGGGCTAGTGTAAACATAGGCAGAGCCTGGGAAACACGTTCTATGGCCCATAAATAGACCAGTTTGGATAATATCCAGGGAATATATAGGTTTTTAGACAGAGTTGAGTTTGCAGAAGTAGATATGTATGAACTTTTAGAGTTTATTAAATGCAAGGATAACAAAATTTAAACCAGTGTAGGAAGTAAATGATAGCAATCATAGTGTCTTTAACAGGAAAGTTAAAAAAAGAAAATAATATTTTAGGATAACTAATCTTTCAGTACTAAGTAGGATAAATCAAAATGGAAAGAAATGGAGCCGGGAAATGAATTAGGCAATTAGGAAGTGTCGCATTATTAAGCCTGGCCTAGGGAAGTGACCTTGAAGATTGAAAGGGGACAGAGGAACCTTTTTATAAAAAATTTAAAATGCTTTCAAAGTTGTGTTTAAATGTTACTTCCATTACCCAGTGAGGTTTGGGAGCCCTATCCATGTACCCCTACAGTGTCCATACAAGATTCTATCAGAATATCTGCTTGTTTCTCTGATGATTCAACTATGAATTTGCCTTGATGGCAAACAGTTTGCTATTTCTTTCTATCCTAGTGCCTAAGCATTCTGTACAAAAAAAAAAAAAAAAAAAAAAAAAATGAATATGCACCAAGCTTAAATAGGATAGTAATAATAATAATAATACCTGTAACATACTTTACAGCTTGCAGAGTTGTGTCTACCTTTGAAAGATATCATGAATTCATCTACTTACCCATCCCCCCAGCTACTGCCAGAATTGCATTTACTAACTGCTCCATTTGCACTTATATTCCCTTCAATTCATTGCCTATACAGCAGCCAGAATGATACTTTTCTAGTACAAATTTTATTGTATCACTTAAAGGCTTAAAAACATTTTCTGTTTTCAAATTAAAACCCTACAAGTTTTTGCATAATCTTGTCATATAATTCTCTTTTCTAGATTCATTCCCTCTCAACCAGAGTAGCTTTCTTTCAGTTTCTTGAAAACTCGGAGCTCTCTCATGATGCTCCAGTTATCTATTGCAATGGAACAACCTGCCCCAAAACTTAGTGGTTTAAAACAACAACATTGATTTTGCCCACGAATCTGTAATTTGGGCAAGGCTCAGCAAAGGGAACTTGTCTCTGAGGGTACTACTCACAGGTTAGGAGCTGGAATCACCTGAAAACATGTTATTCACTTGTTTGGCAATTGATGCTAATTGGCTGAGGCTTTAGATGAGGCTGTCAGTGGTAACAACTATATGTGGCTTTTACATGTGGCTTGTGCTTTGTCACAATGTGGAGGCTGGGTTCCCAGGGTAAGCCTCCCAAAAGAGACAGAACCAGGCAGAAGCTGTATCACCTTTTCTAACATAGCCTCAAAAGTTGGGCAGCATCATGTCCATCATACTCTGTTAGTCAAAAGCAAGTACAACCCATTGTTAGTCAAAAGCAAGACTAACCCATTACCAAGTGGAGGGGAAGTTAGACTCCTTTTGATGGGACAAATGTCAGAAAAATTTTACATCTTTTAAAACCACTACCCATGCCTCTGGGCATTTGTACCTGACTATCTGTCACCTTAATATGAGCTTCTCTTTCTTTTCTTTTCTAACTTTTATACTTCAAGTTTCAGTTGAACTATCAGCTTACTACATGTGCCTTCTTATCCTCTACATCTAAATTATGTCCTTTAGTTAGACTTCCACAACACTCCATGTTCTTTTAAAGCACTCGTTACCATCTGAAATGACATATTTACTTAATACTTGTATTGCCAGCCATCAGTCTGTCAGTTCCATAAGACCAAAGATTACTCATGTATTATTCACTGATATGACTGAAAAGCCTAGTCAAGAACCTGTACATTATAGTTTTTCAGTAAATATTTGTTTATTAATGCACAATGGAAGAAGTTTTCTTGTTTTTAAGACCCTTATTCTTTAGAGGAACTTGGAATAGGGCTTCTTACCTTTGAGAAACTTCAATTAACTTATTAACCCTAAAACATATATATTTTTAGAATACAGGTAACCTTATTTTGAAAAAAAATGTTCTTAATGTCACAAAGCATTCAACCTTTTAATTTTCTTAATTATAGTAAATGTTAAACTCTTTCAACCTTCAATGCTACGCTATTCCCCTAAAAAACCAAAAAAAACAAAAAAACAAAACCAAGTTTTACATTCCCAAGAACTGTATACCCTCAGGGGCAAAAGATGTTTCAAGATTTTGAAGCACAAGATTGTCCTTGGAGAGAGAAAGCTGTTTTGTGAGAGCACCCAGTACTGAAAATGGAATACATGTGTTTTTGTTGTTTTTAAGTATTATTTCACTGTTCACTGTATCATCTGGAGTTATATCAGGAGAATCTATCCTCATTAACACACCTCCCTGCATCAAATTAACTTTATGTTTAGTGCTTCCAAAAGTACAATATATGAATGGATTGACAATATGAAACCTCTTTTCTTACCATTTGGCAGAGATCAGAAAGAGAAGGGAGACACCTCTCCTTTGCCTTCAGAAGACTATGCTGTTTTGAAGAAAAACTTCAAACTTTTACTTTTAGAAAATTTAATTTTACTTTCAAACTTTTACTTTTAGAGAATCATAATAATTTCTAGCCTTCTGAGAGCTGCTCACACTTTCTCTTTGGTAACTGGTAGCATATGGGTTCTGATGGGCAGATAGGTAATGCTTATATGTGCTTATCATTTGTTTTTGTTTGTGTTTTGTTTTTTACAGTGAAATGGCCTATCTTCCCACTGATGGGATTCAGCTGTGTGAAACGAGACAGCTGATTTCTGACCTAGAATGGCCTGTGTAGATCATCCTTAATCTTATAAAGGCTAGGTTTGACAAAGACTCGCTCTTCTTGCCTTTTTGTCAGTTGTTAAGATCCAGAGCCATTTTATATCCACACTGAGACTTGTATTCCTGGATATCACCTACCTGCTCTGAGGTTGCCCTGAGCAAGTTGATTAACCCTTCTCAATCTATTTGCTCACCTGTAAGGTGAAGATAATAATACCAACCTCACAAGCTTGAATAGCTTAATATAGTAGAGAGATTAACACAGTGCCTGAATTAATAAATGTTAGTGTTTGGTGTGTTGTTTACACTGAATATCAGTGTTTTCCTAATAGCAATTTTCAAGTAATAAAAAGAAGTCCCCATTGATGTTTATCTCCAGGTATGGGGAGGAAAGGTAGAATCTGAACAACCAAAGAAAAACCTAAAAACTGCTGTGTTCTTTTCCAACAGTGAACAAAGTTGTCATTCATATTTTACCTTGTTTTGTATTTCCTAGAGCTTATCTAGAGGTGCCTGGAAGTTACTAACTTTTGCTATGAATCTGATAAACTGAGGTTTGTTATTCATGTTTGAGGCACTTAATGTGAGTTTGAGGACTCTCATTTGGGGCCTAGTTGTGTGTGTCAGGGTGGGGAGGGGATGAATAATTGGGTAGTTAACTCAGTGAGCAGAAAACAGCAAACAGCAAAAGACCATTTGTAAGGTTTCAATTGTGATATCAATTGGGCATTAATGTATGGGTTCCTCACTTAGCTATCCTCATAATTCTATTACCCAAGCTCAGAAAATACCAGAAACTGTTTTAGGTGTTGTGCCTATCCTATTAAATGAGAACAGAAGGATAAAGAACAAACATGTAAAAAACAAAGCTCCCATGTTGAGATTATGATAAATCCAGTGAGAGACTTAAATGGGATGCTATGTGGTGTTGGTGGTAGTGGTAAAGTGGAGTCAAGGAAGATTTCTATGAAGAAGTCTAATTTGAACTAAATGTATAAATATGAAGAGAAATGTATTTTTGTATTTCATACATAGGAAAAATAAACGCAGTGCCTTAAGGCAGAAAAGAATTTAGCTTGCTCCAGGAACAGGGAAAAAAAAAAAAAAAAAAGACCATGTGCTTGGAATGTTAAGAGAAGGTACTAGGAAAAGAAGTTAAAGGGACGTGTGCTCACTCCCTCTTTCAAGAGCACCAAACCACAATTAACTGCTGAACAATAAATCATCAACAGAAAGACACTGGAACTCACCAAAAAAGATACCCTACATCCAAAGACAAAGGAAAATCTGCAATGAGATGGTAGGAGGGACACAATCACAAAAAAATCAAATCCCATAACTGCTGGGTGGGTGACTCACAAACTGGAGTACAATTATACCATGGAAGTTCATCCACTAGAGTGAAGGTTCTGAGCCTCATGTCAGGCTTCCAAAACTGGGGATCTGGCAATGGGAGGAGAGAATTGGACTTTGAAGGCCAGCAGGATTTGATTGCAGGACTTTGACAGGACTGGGGGAAACAGAGACTCCACACTTGGAGGGCACACACAAAGTAGTGTACAAACCAGAACCAAGGGGGAGGTGCAGTGACCCCATAGGAAGCTGAACCAGACCTACCTGTTAGTGTCAGAGGGTATCCTGCAGAGGCAGGGGGCGGCTGTGGCTCACCATGGAACAAGGACACTGGCAGCAGAAGTTCTGGAAGTACTCATTGGCATGAGGCCTCCCAGAGTCCACCACTAGCCCCACCAAAGAGCCTGTAGGCTCCAGTGCTGCATTGTCTCAGGCCAAACAACCAACAGGGAGGGAACACAGCCCCACCTATCAGCAGACAAGTGGATTAAAGTTTTACTGAGCTCTGCCCATGAGAGCAACACCCAGCTCTACCCACAACTAGTCTCTCCCATTAGGAAGCTTGTGCAAGCCTCTTAGATAGCCTAATCCACCAGAGGGCAGACAGCAGAAGCAAGAAGAACTACAGTCCTGCAGCCTGTGGAACAAAAACCACATTCACAGAAAGACAGACAAGATGAAAAGGCAGAGGACTATGTCCCAGATGAAGGAATGAGATAAAACTCCAGAAAAACAACTAAATGAAGTGGAGATAGACAACCTTCCAGAAAATGTATTCAGAATAATGATAGTGAAGATGATCCAGGACCTTGGAAAAATAATGGAGGCAAAGATCGAGAAGATGCAAGAAATGTTTAAGAAAGACCTAGAAGACATAAAGAACAAGTACCTAGAAGAATTAAGGAAAAACAAACAGAGATGAACAATACAATAACTGAAATGAAAAATATACCAGAAGGAAACAATAGCAGAATAACTGAGGCAGAAGAACAGATAAGTGATCTGGAAGACAGAATGTTGGAACTCACTGCTATGGAAAAGAAAGGAAAAAAAGAATGAAAAGAGATGAAGACAGCCTAAGAGACCTCTGGGACAACATTAAACACACCAACATTCGCATTATAGGGATCCCAGAAGGAGAAGAGAGAGAGAAAAGACCCAAGAAAATATTTGAAGAGATTATAGTCAAAAACTTTCTGCACATGGGAAAGAAAATAGCCACCTAATTTCAGGAAGTGCAGAGAGTCCCATACAGGATAAACCCAAGGAGAAACTCACTAAGACACAAAGTAATCAAATTAACAAAAAATAAAGACAAAGAAAAATTATTGAAAGCAACAAAGGAAAAATGACAAATAACATACAAGGGAACTCCCATAAGGTTAACAGCTGATTTCTCAGCAGAAACTTTGCAAGCCAGAAGGGAGTGGTAAGATAAAGTGATGAAAGGGAAGAACCTACAACAAAGAATACTCTACCCAGCAAGGATCTCATTCAGATTCAATGGAGAAATCAAATGCTTTACAGACAAGCAAAAGCTAAGAGAATTCAGCACCACCAAACCAGCTCTACAACAAATGCTAAAGGAATTATAAGCAGGAAACACAAGAGAAGAAAAGGACCTACAGTAACAAACCCAAAACAGTTAAGAAAATGGTAATAGGAACATGTATATCGATAATTACTTTAACTGTGAATGGATTAAATGCTCCAACCGAAAGACACAGACTGGCTGAATGGATACAAAAAGAAGACCCATATATATGCTGTCTACAAGAGACCCACTTCAGACCTAGGGACACATACAGACTGAAAGTGAGGGGATGGAAAAAGATATTTCATGCAGATGGAAATCAGAAGAAAGCTGGAGTAGCAATACTCATAGATAAAATAGATTTTAAAATAAAGAATGTTACAAGAGACAAGAAAGGACACTACATAATTATCATGGAATCAATCCAAGAAGAAGATATAACAATGATAAATATATATGCACCCAACAAAGGAGCACATCAATACATAAGGCAAATGCTAAGAGGTGTAAAAGGGGAAATCAACAGTAACACAGTAATAGTGGGGGAGTTTAACACCTCACTTACACCAATGAACAGGTCATCCAGACAGAAAATTAATAAGAAAAAACAAGCTTTAATTGACACAATAGAACAGATAAATTTAATTGATATTTATAGGACATTCTATCAAAAAACAGCAGATTACACTATCTTCTCAAGTGCACAGGGAACATTCTCCAGGATAGATCACATTTTGGGTCACAAATCAAGCCTCAGTAAATTTAAGAAAATTGAAATTGTATCAAGCATTCTTTCCGACCACAATGCCATGAGATTAGAAATAAATTACAGGAAAAAAAAAGTAAAAAACATAAAAACCTGGAGGCTAAACAATATGCTACTAAATAACCAAAAGATCACTGAAGAAATCAAAGAGGAAATCAAAAAATACCTTGAGACAAATGGCAATGAAAACATGACTATCCAAAACCTATGGGATGCAGCAGAAGCAGTTCTAAGAGGGAAGTTTATAGCAATATATTCGTACTTCAAGAAGCAAGAAAAATTTCAAATAAACAATCTAACCTTACACCTAAAGGAACCAGAGAAAGAAGAACAAGCAAAACCCAAAGTTAGTAGAAGGAAAGAAATCATAAAGATCAGACCAGAAATAAATGAAATAGAAACAAAGAAAACAATAACAAAGATCAATAAAACTAAAAGCTGGTTCTTAGAGAAGATAAACAAAATTGATAAACCTTTAGGCAGACTCATCAAGTAAAAGAGGGAGAGGAATAAATCAATAAAATTAGAAATGAAAAGGAGACGTTACAACAGACACCGCAGAAATACAAAGCATCCTAAGAGACTACTACAAGCAACTGTATGCCAATGGACAACATGGAAGAAATGGACAAATTCTTAGAAAGGTATAACCTTCCAAGCCTGAACCAGGAAGAAATAGAAAATATGAACAGACCAGTCACAAGTAATGAAATTGAAACTGTGATTAAAAATCTTCCAACAAACAAAAGCCCAGGACCAGATGGCTTCACAGGCGAATTCTATCAAACATTTAGAGAAGACCTAACACCCATCCTTCTCAAACTCTTCCAAAAAATTGCAGAGGAAGGAACACTCCCAAATGCATTCTATGAGGCCACCATCACCCTGATACCAAAACCAGACAAAGACACTACAAAAAAAAAAATAAAATTACACACCAATATCACTGATGAATATAGATGCAAAAATCCTCAACCAAATACTAGCAAACAGAATCCAACAACACATTAAAAGGATCATACACCATGATCATGTGGGATTTATCTCAGGGACGCAAGGATTCTTCAATATATGCAAATCAATCAATGGGATACAATGTATTAACAAACTGAAGAATAAAAACCATATGAGCAACTCAATAGATGCAGAAAAAGCTTTTGACAAATTTCAACACTCATTTATGATAAAAACTCTCCAGAAATGGGCATAGAGGGAACCTACCTCAACATAATAAAGGCCATATACAACAAACCCACAGCAAACATCATTCTCAATGGTGAAACACTGAAAGCATTTCCTCTAAGATCAGGAAAAAGACAAGGATGTCCACTCTTGCCACTATTATTCAACATAGTTTTAGAAGTTTTACCTATGGCAGTCAGAGAAGAAAAAGAAATAAAAGCAATACGAATTGGAATAGAAGAAGTAAAATTGTCACTCTTTGCAGATGACATGATACTATACATAGAGAATCCTCAAGATGCCACCAGAAAACTACTAGAGCTAATCAATGAATTTGGTAAAGTTGCAGGATACAGAATTAATGCACAAAAATCCCTTGCATTCTTATACACCTACAGCGAAAGATCAGAAAGAGAAATTCAGGAAACAATCCCATTCGCCATTGCAACAAAAAGAATAAAATACCTAGGAATAAACCTACCTAAGGAGGTAAAAGACCAGTACTCAGAAAACTATAAGGCACTGAGGAAAAAAATAAAAGATGACAAGAACAGATGGAGAGATATACCATGTTCTAAGATTGGAGGAATCAATATTGTGAAAATGACTATATTACCCAAAGTGATCCACAGAACCAGTGCAAGCCCTATCAAATTAAAAATGGCATTTTTTACAGAACTAGAACAAAAATCTTAAAATTTGTATGGAGACACACTAGACCCTGAATAGCCAAAGCAATCTTGAGAAGAAAACAAAAAAACCCAAAAAAAACAGAGCTGGAGGAATCAGACTCCCTGCCTTCAGACTATACTACAAAGTCACAGTACTCAAGACAATATGGTACTGGCACTAAAACAGAAATATAGATCAATGGAACATGATAGAAAACCCAGAGATAAACCCATGCATCTATGGTCAACTAATCTTTGACAAAAGGCAAGGATATACAATGGGGAAAAGGTAATCTCTTCAATAAGTGGTGCTGTGGAAACTGGTTAGCTATATGTAAAAGAATGAAATTAGAACACTCCCTAACACCATATACAAAAATAAACTTTAAATGGATTAAAGACCTAATGTAAGACTAGACACTATAAAACTCTTAGAGGAAAACATAGGAAGAACACTCTGACATAAATCATAGCAAGATTTTTTTTTGGACCCACCTTCTAGAGTAATGGAAATAAAAACAAAAATAAACAAATGAGACCTAATGAAACTTAAAAGCTTTTGTAAAGCAAAGGAAACTATAAACAAGACGGAAAGACACCCCTCAGAATGGGAGAAAATATTTGCCAACAAATCAAAGGACAAAGGATTAATCTCCAAAATATATAAACAGCTCATCCATCTCAATATCAAAAAAATAAGCAATCCAATCAAAGAATGGGCACAAGACCTAAATAGACTTTTCTCCAAAGAGATATACAGATGGCCAAGAAGCACATGAAAAGCTGCTCAACATCACTAATTATTAGAGAAATGCAAATTAAAACTACAATGAGGTATCACCTCACACCTGTTAGAATGGGCATCATCAGAAAATCTACAAACAGTAAATGCTGGAGAGGGTGTGGAGAAAAGGGAACCCTCTTGCACTGTTGGTGGGAATGTAAATTGATACAACCACTATGGAGAACAGTATGGAGGTTCCTTAAAAAACTAAAAATAGAATTACCATATGACCCAGCAATCCCACTACTGGGCATATACCCAGAGAAACCATAATTGAAAAAGACACATGCACCCCAATGTTCATTGCAGCACTACTTACAATAGCTAGGTCATGGAAGCAACCTAAATGCCCACTGACAGATGAATGGATAAAGAAGATGTGGTACATATATACAGTGGAATATTACTCAGCCATGAAAAGGAACGAAATTGGGTCATTTGTAGAGACGTGGATGAATCTAAAGACTGTCATACAGAGTGAAGTAAGTCAGAAAGAGAAAAACAAATATTGTATATTAACGCATATATGTGGAACCTAGAAAAATGGTACTGATGAACCAGTTTGCAAGGCAGAATAGAGACAGATGTACAGGACAAATGCATCAACACCAAGGTGCGAAAGTGAGGGGTCGGATGAATTGGGAGATTAGGATTGACCTATATACACTAATATGTAAAAAATAGATAACTAATAAGAACCTGCTGTATAGCACAGGGAACTCCACTTCGCTGTACAGTAGCAACTAACACAACATGATAAAACCACTATACCCCAATAAAAAAAAATAAAAATAAAACATTAGAAACATCATAAAAGAATAAAAGACTAAGAGATAAATTTTGTGTCTGATACATAACAAGCTCAATAAATATTAATTTCCCTTTAGCTCCACTAGTTCCAAAAAAGAAAAAAAAGTTAAAGGGTTAACCATGACTGTGAATGGACTTGTAGGCCACAGTAAGGAGTTTGAATTTTGTATTCAGTTGGTGGGTAACTCCTAAAGGTTTATAATCAAATGAATGATATAGGTTGATCTACTTAAAAAGACAGCTCATGCCACTTCACACACATCAGGATTACTATTATAAAAACAAAAATAAACAGAAAATAACAAGTGTTGGAGAAGATGTGGAGAAATAGAACCCCTTGTGCATTACTGGAGGGAATGTAAAATAGTGAGTCTTCTGAGGAAAACAGTATGAGAATTCCTCAAAAAATTATACTTAGAATTGCCATATAATCCAGTAATTCCACTTCTAGATATAACCCAAAAAAACTGAAAGCTGGGATTGAAATAGACTTTTGTACACCAGTGTTTATAACAGTATTATTTATAATATCCAAAAGATGGACACAACACAAATGTTCATCAACTGATCAATGGATAAATAAAATGTGGTATATACATTCAATGCAATAGTATTCAGCTTTAAAAATTACATTTGTAATATCACATGTTGTAACACAGATGAACGTTGAAAACATCCTAAATGAAATAAGCCAGACACAGAAGGACAAATACTGTACGTACCACTAATATGAGGTACATAGAGTAGTCAAATTAATAGACAGAAAGTAGAACAGAGGTTACCAAGGAATGGTAGAAGAGGAGGATGGGGAGTTATTGTTTAATGGATACAGAATTTCAGTTTGTAATTATGAAATAGCTCTGGAGATGGACGGTGGTGATGGATGCTTAACAATGTACTTAATGCCACCAAATTTTACTGTTGAAAATGGTAAATTTTAAGTTACATATTTTTATTGTAGTTAAACAAAAAACACTTCACACTAGTTGGGGAAGTAGAGAGAATAGTACCAATATGTAAAGCACAGAGGCCAGTTGGAGAATCTTGTGATTTCTGGTGGGTGCGCTGGACAAAGGAGTGGCAGCAGAAATAAGAGTTTACATTCAATGTAAAATTGGAGCTAAGGCATGATGATGGATTGAGTATGAATGGTGAGAAAAAGGAGAATTAAGGATGATTCCTATATTTTTGGGTTAAACAGCAGTGTGATAGCCGAGTCTGGGCATTAGGGTGAGGTCAGGATTTAAGGGTTAAATTGGTGTGCCATCAACATGTATATGGTATTTGAAGGATTAATTTTAGAAGAGATAACCGAGGAAACTGTAGATACAGTTGACCAGAAACACTGAGACTTATTGTAGTCTTATTATTGTAGAAAGTGCTGGAAAGTAATTAATGAAGTGAGAAGAAAGGATCATTCTCTGGCAAAGATGGTTGTAGTGGTTTTTTAAACTTCGAAACAGAAATGGCCATAAGTATTCTGGCATGGAAATAAGAATATTAGTTGAGCTGGGCAAATTGGACAGTGCAAGGCTGTTTTGCATTGGCAATTAGAGAAGCCCTCAGAAGTAGGAGCTAGTGTTATACCCAGAACATAGGCAACAACAGCTCCTTTCATGATGTAAAATGCAATGTTTTGTTTGTGTAAAAACTACGAATACTCACAGTTATTGTAGATATGTTTTCAGACGGTCTGCCTTCTCATTTTGAAACGTGAATAGGGTCGCCTAGCATTTCCTAGGATATAGATAGGCAGCTGGGTCTCTTCCATGTCTAAGAGGCAGCCTTGAAGAACAGACAAAGTCAACCTTGGGTGTAGCCAGATCTCTATTTGAATACTGATTACTCCTCTCTTATTGGTGTGTTCCTGGGTAAGTTATTTAATTTTTCTGGGGTTTTGTTCTGTCATTTATAAAATAGAGATAATAGAGATAATAATGCTTAACTCGCAGAATTGCTATAAGATAATACATGTAAATTGCCTAGTACCTAGTGGGCAGTAAAGGACTGGCAGCAGTTGTTATTATTATCGAGGTCTGTTGGGGGTGGGACTGAAATTTCAGTGTGACCAAAAAATGGATTCTATACAACAAAGTAACAAAGGCATGCTTGGAGACCAAATTATGAATGTCTTGGAAGTTATTCTAGGGAGTTTGCTCTACAGGACTTCAGTAGCTTCAATAGTGCCTGACAGAAAGGAAAAGCTTGGGAATTGTCACAGCCAGAATATATTATATAGATATTGATAGACTGTGTTCTCATCCCTTAGGGAGAGTAAGTAATTATGTCACGGAGAGAATTTAAGGAATTAGCTTCACTTTAAAACATAGAGTAGCTTCTTTCTATCAGATCATTGATCTCTGCACTTTCTATTGCATTCCTCCATCAGTCATTTTTTTTTTAACATTCACAATCTTATTTACCATTATATCTTTGAACTGACTAACTAAACATTATATATGTTATAAAACATACTCAACAGAGAAATAGTAAGATGAGTTAAGGATGACAAAATTAAATAATAATCTTTGTATTTTACGTAGTAATTGCATTTATATTGCTTTGCTCTTATCAGAACTATTTTTTCATGGAGAGTTCTATGGCTGACTATGCTTCATTATTTTGAAAATATTGATTTAATACTTTGAAATATGGCAATTTCAAGATTTGTTTATTTCTTTTTTTTTATTTGAGTATAGTCAACTTACAATATTATATTAGTTTCAGGTGTGCAACATAATGATTCAATATTTTTATAGATTATACACCATATAAAGTTATTATAAAATATTTACTATATTCCCTGTACTGTACATTACATCCTTGCAACTTATTTTTTTATACATATATCAATTGTTTGTACCTCTTAATCCCCTTCACCAATCTTGCTCCTCCCCCTACTCCTCTCCTCTCTGGTAGCCACTAGTTTGTTCTCTGTACCTATGAGTCTGTTTCTGTTTTGCTATATTTGTTCATTTGTCTTTATTTTTAGATTCCACATATAAGTGAAAATATACAGTATTTGTCTTTCTCTATCTGCCTTACTTCACTAAGCATAAGATCCATATATTTGTAATCTTCTTAAAAATTGCCTTGGACAAAAAGACACCTCATAAAGATATGTAAATGCAACAGAAAAAGCTATGTCATTAGCTAACTACAAATCACTAGGCTCGTTCTATAATCTTATTCATCAGTTATGCAAAGGTTTTTTGGCAAAATTCAGATGGTAAATTCTCATCTTCCCTGATGTCTATCAATTGTTCTTAAAAACAAATCGAAAGGTGTTGCATTTTCATATTTTTAACAAATAGACTTACAACCTACTGAAATTATTCTTTTGGCAGGTTATTTTACAGGTGGAAAATTCTGTTTCTGGAATTTTAAAGTAGGAAATTCTGAGACAGTTTTAATAGGTGATGTATTTATATCTTTTGAGTACAAATGCATGTGATAATGGAAACACTTCCAAACATGCATCTTTAAAAAAATACTCTCTATGTGGGACATATTTCTTTCAAAAGCATATTTTTTCTCCTAATTGCTAAAACATCACTTTTATCTTAATGGGACAGATTATATGTTCTTTTTATTCATAATCCCAATGTAGCTATTGAGTAGTATACTGCAGTTGACCTTTGAACAACACGTTTGAACTGTGCAGGTCTGCATACATGCAAACGTTTTCAATAAATGTATTGGAAAAATTTTTGGAGATTTACGGCAATTTGAAAAAACCGTGCAGATGAACAACGTAGCCTAGAAATACCGAAAAAATTAAGCAAAAGGTATGTCATGAATGTATAAAATATATGTAAATATACACATACTTACAAAATATGTTATTCAACTTTTTATGTTGTCGGTAAGGCTTCTGGTCAATAGTAGGCTATTAGTAGTTACATTTTGGGGAAGTTAAAAGTTATACTCAGATTTTTGACTGCGTGGGGGGTCAGCACCGCAACCCCCACATTGTTCAAGAGTCAACTGTATTTGCAACCTCTTGTCTTTACGGAAAAGGACAGCACTTTTGTCTTTTTGTAAAAGAAATGCAAAATTTATGTAAGTGTGACAACTTTTTAAGTACTTTGCCCTCAGATAAGCAGGAAACATCTATGTGGTACAAAATATTTTCTTGGTCATTCTCCATCACATCACAAAGTATTTCTTCTATTTCTTCTTTTTAAAATGACTAATCCATTTAAAAATAGCTGTATTTTGCAATGTGCTGGAATCGAGCTAACTATTGAAGGTGACACACTAAACCTGTTTGTACTGTGGAACTCCATCTCCTCCCTCAGGACACCTGCTTGAACACAGATGATGAATGTATGAAGTCTGTCCAAGTGAGGAAACCAGAATCAATCTGTGCATTAAATAAAAGTGAAGTTTATTTTTTCTTATTTTATAGATAGGAGAGTTCATGCATAAATGTGTGGATGTGTGTATTAAATACAATGCTCTGGTATTTTGTGCCTAAGTTTCAGAGATATTTTGTACCTCTACCTCGAAGAAGTTAAATCTGCACCCCACGCCCACCCCAGCCCAATAAAGGCAAGTTCAGTCCATCATCCACATGACTTAGGCTCAAGTAATGTCTTTTAGAAAATTCACAGTAAAGACAGATAAGGAGACAGTGTAAAGCAGTACTCTAACTTTCCAGCACAATAACTAACATATAATGGGATCCCATTAAGGGCTGTCGTCTTTTTGTTTGTTTGTTTATTTGTTTGCTTTTATCACTAGAGTTCAGCCATTACTGTTTGAGGGGCTTCACTCCCACAGTTGCTAAATACAAAGTACAATTCACTTTTTTTTTTTAAAGCATTTTTATTGGAGTATAATTGCTTTGCAATGTTGTGTTGGTTTCTGCTGTATAACGAAGTAAATCAGCTATACGTATACATATATCCCCATAGCCCCTCCATCTTGCATCTTCACTTTTATGCAGAATGATAAAAGTCTCCTTAACCTTTACATCCTAAGTTTTTAGTTTCTATCATAAATTAGAGAATCTCATGTTAAGGTGAAAAATATGGTCATGATGATCATTATAACTCTTACTAATGACCCCAGCTATTTTCCATCTTTTTATCCAGTTGACAGTCTCTTGATTGGTAAGATGTTCAGTAGAGTATCTTTTGGTCCTTCCACTGTTTCATTTTCATTTAAGAAGCCATTTAAGCGACAGTATAATTCTAAAGAAATTGCATACTATATATGAAATTTCAAACACTGATTCATTCATGGTGGGGATGGGATGGTGATTTAGAGCTCCTCTAGATTTTTGAATGAACAGAAAGGCTAATTTTTGCCTCATTAACTTATCCTATGAATTTTCAATTTGACCAATTCTGAATGACTGCTCCCACATAAGTTTTTTGGTTAATAGGTAGTTATAATTCATATTTATAGCCACTTTTCAGACTAGACAATTTAGGTCCTAAATTCTGCCACTCTTTATAACCAGTGAATATAGGTAATGTCAGTGAAAAATGTCCTCAAGCTTTTGCTAATTTTGCTGATGGTACCACAAAATAAGGGATGATCAGGTTTTAGTTGTTTATTTTGGTTAATAACAGAATTTTATAAGTTTGTTTAGAAGTCTCATATTGAAAATGGAAAATAACTTGATAACAATGAGAACTTAACTATTAAAAATACATTCTTCCAGTTGCATTTTATTAAGAAACTCAGTTAATTATATCAGAATAGATTTAAATATTTTGTTAGTAAATATGTTCAATTTAACATGAAGCCAATAATTTTTAAAATGTATGTCCCAATATAATAAAAATTTGCATAATTATATAAACGGAAGTAATTGTTATCATAAAAATATACTTATCACCCGTTTCTTTGTTCTTCCATACTGAGTACTATAATTTGGATCATATAATCACTGGGTATATGAAACTTGCATTTGGCCATACCAAACATTAGCTGAAAGGAAATTATGCCTGAAATAACTGGTTCAGTCACAAATAGGAATATGGACTGGCAAAGTGATTTTTCAGGTTAAATAAAATTCCAAACCCTACTTCCCTTTTCTTCCTCTCCAAGAATTTCTATAATATCTAAAATTCATCCCTTCATGCCCTAATAAATTTATTATTTTAATCATTTAATTTTTTTTCAGGGGGAAGGATGTCTGTGCTTCATTTCAATGTGTTCTCTCATTTCAATGTATTGGGTCCTGTCAGTGAGGGAGATTTAGGGTTCTTGCCTTTGTGATTCACTTGAGTAAGTGAGTAGAATATCTTAATTTTATATTAAGGTATTCATAAACTTATTAGCCTCAACAGCTGGAGGAAAATTTACTTCTCTTGATGTCAGTACTGGCCTGAGATATTAAATAAGAATATATATTCTAAAAATGCTCTGCTTACATTTCCCATTAAGCATAAGAACTATTAATGTCTCCTCCTTGTTGTTATTGCTGTTGAAAGCCATATTTCAGGATACCACCCTGATATACGGATATGGATAGCTAAGTCAATTAATACAGGCTTTCACTATATGGTTACATGAAATGTTTATGACAAGGACACTTTCTTAATGAGTTTACTGAAACTCTGTGTGCCTGTTACTCCCTATTTATATTAGAATCTAGTAAAGGCAATATCTATTAGCACAGAATCTTATATTTAAATGTTTGCCTTTTATTGACTGATATATCTTCTTGCTCTGCAGAGAAAAGAACTCTTCTGGTTTTTCCTCCATTTAGGTAATCACTAAGTGTAGGAAATTGGTTTTGTCCACAAGACAGCAAGGTATTTGAATATATTAGTAACACAGAGAATGTAATTCAAGGTTAGATTTTGTTTTGCACCATTTAAGGTTCTGTAGTTGCTTGTTTTAGTGATAATGAGATGGGCTGAATCCTAGACAGTAAAAGGAGTCAAGTTTTCCCTCAAAAAAACCTGTTTGCCTCCTAATATTTTTTCTATGCTCTCAAATGCACGTCAATCCAGTGAGCAAAATAAAACAAAGAAAAGAAAACAAAATAAAAACGAATTTTCCAATTTGTTTACATTTTCCCTTTTTGTTTTGGGACTTGGGGAATTTTCAAGCAATATATGATTCTGTACCCTCTGTAGTTTCTCTTTCGTCACAATTCTGACTACTTAAATCTCACCTGCATTTTCAATCTTGCCCATTCCAAGGACAAATCTTAACTTCAGTAGGAACAATTTCAAGAACTCAGAACAATTAGTAAGCATAAAATAATAATATGACTTACTGAGCAAGAATTATGCTGGTGGCTTTATATATTCTCAATCCTCACATGGACCCTACACATTCAATATCATTTCCCCCAAATGCACACATAAAGAAATTTTTCCTTAATTATCCATTATGTGCATTTGAAAACATTGAAAAAACATCAAGGCACAAAATAGGGATATATTTCAAACAACAATGTATGAGGATGGATGTCTATGGCATAGTCTTTAAGGGATAAGGTGTACCTTCAAATTTTACTTTGTAGATTTAATTTAATTTTTTTTTTTTTTTTTTTTTACATATTATTATTTTATTAGCATCTCCTAAATATAAATAAATTAGTGTTTGTCTGGTACACCTTTTCCATCCTTTGACTTCAGGTTTTCTGCGTTCTTATGTTTTATGACTTTTTTTTTTTTTTTTTTTTTTTTTTTCACACACACACACTGTATTTTATTTTTACAAGAGATAAATCGACTGACACCAAGCATTGTACATGGATGACCACAACAAAAGCAACAATGATTGCAATTACCAAACATGAAACACACTCATACTATGTCATAGTATTGACATTCAGTCCAGTAATCCTCCACTGTAACAGCTCCTTTACTTTGCAGTGAAAATTGATTTGTATATTCTTTGCCTCTGAGTCCTTGTGGAATTTTTTTTTTTTTTTAAATTCAGACAGAAAGTCACAAAAATTATACTCATCCTCATCAGTTCACTCAGTCCCATGTAATTAATTTTTTTTTTCATCTTGATCTTTTGTTAGCACTTTTATGAGTTCATCAGTTTTTCATTAGAGTTCTGAAAATGCTTATTCATTCAGTTCAGCAGTACAGTCCGCTACCAGAAACCTGTACTTGTCTTAATTTAATTTTTTATCAGATAAGATATTATAATTTAGTAGAAAACAAAAAAAGTTACAAAGAAAGGTTTCTTCTATGTCACTTCTATCATATCCCAATTTCCTAAACTTCTTATTGTTCACTACTGTAGAATGATGAAATGCTAAGCCACCTATCTTGCTCTGTTTGTACAACAAACATGTTTTATTCTATAGAGTAGAATAAGGTTACTTATACCAGAGACTCCTATACTTCTTTGATGATTTTGAGCCAGTGTTTATTCCTGATCTTCACTTTTTGAACCTGATCTTAATTCACTGGTAACTTAAATGCCAGTGTTTACAAAGCACTATGAATTTTGGCCAGAGTGGTTTCCTACCCTTGATGCTGAGTGTACAGTACGGCTTGTATTTGGCTAGTTTTACATCACCATGTTGATAAAATTATTCTCATACAAAAAGCATTAGCTTCTTATTATTTAGGGTTATTTGGTACAGACTTTTTCCTATCATACCAAAAATGATTGGACTCTCAGAGTTCTGTGGTCTCAACAACGTAAATGAAATAATAGAAAACAAAAGCAAACTCAAGAGAGGATATCCCCTTGGTGATTAAAAAATTATTTAAGCAGATATTTGTTTTCATCTGTATTTTATACATTGGATATTATATATATATATATATATATATATATATATATATATATATATATATATATATAAAAGCACTGAAGATAAAATTACTACTTGAAAGCATTGTAGGTATAGTCACTTGTTTTTTACCTTGACCTAGAGTAAGGTTGTCTACAGCAGGCTTTGCTTCAATAAGAAATGTTATTGAGGCCTTGCTGATTTCATACTCTAATGTGACACCAATATAGTCATGCTTGATCTTCCACTGTTTTGTGGAAAGATGCATTACAAATTTTAATTGAGAATTATTCCTGGTCAATTATTGATGATGTCAGAAAAGATTTCTTGATTAACAAATAACAATGGTATGAAGAATGGACAACTCAAAGTGACCCATAATCTTATTGACATTGATTTGTCAGCCAAGAAACAGACTTTGATCATAAAATGGTAGATCCCCTAGCCTTTCTGATAGTTTACAATTAAAAATAGTTATTCACTTCTTATTCATTTGGAAAAACAGCCTTTCATGATGAATGACGTAATATAAAAAAAAACTTAGAGAAAAATCACCATTCATTTTTTATGTAATTCTAACTCATTTATTTGAAAGACTAAGGCATAAATCAAATACGTATTTTTTAGAGCATGCTATTTTTTCATTATGCACTTAAAATCCATATATTTTATAGTCTCTATTTGTATGTAAATCATAAGGCTTATTAACAATTTTTTTCTTTGCTGTTCTCACAAACATGATTGACAGTAGCTTAGCACCCTTGAGTAACCTAGCAACAAGGTTTCTTACTCTATAGCAAGTAAGAAATGGATGCAAACAGAGTGTTATGGGAAAAAAAAAAAGAGTTCAATTTCAGAATATATGTGCATGTATACAATTAAAAATCACGATGAAATCTAATTTGGGTGAAATTGGTTGACAATAGGTATTGAATTTCCTAGTAAATAATATATTGCCAGTGAAATCTTGTCTCCTTCATTCAGGAAAAAAAAAAAAAAAAAGATCTATTTCAGACTGTACCACTGTTGACTAGGTTACTGAATATATGTCTTCCCTAGCAGCCTATTCATTATAGATTAGATGAAGGGAGTGTCTGGGCATGTTTTCACTATGTGGTAGATGAGTTTACTAGATGGAATTTCAACAGTAAACCTTCCTGGCAGTGATACATTTGCTAATCCCTTAAATAGTTTTAGAATAAATATTTTATCTTATTTTCAAGGGGTTGTGCTGCACTTTTGGGGGATCAATTTCTTGGAAATACCACAAAAGATTCCACCTTGTGTTTTACATGTTAAGAAGCTGATATGTTTAATATCTGTTTCTTTTGGTGAAATTTAACTTCTATAATTGCTGTTTATTTTCAATGAGAAAATAACTCTTTTGTGTTTTAATTGTAAGGTCATAATGGGAGTGTACCAGGTATTGGGAGAAAGCTACATCTTCATAGGATCATTATATGAAAAATAGACTCAGGTGGGAGGGGAAACACATACTAGTGAATACCTTCCATTAAATAGCACAGCTTTTATTCTGTGCCAAAGGCAGAATTACCTGGCCTTTCTCAATTTGACAGGTAGTTCACTGCACTTCAAGAAATCTTAGAGCCTTATGAAAGATTGAAGTAAGGGACAGCAGGATGGGCTATGAGCTGGACATATGATTGTGCATTTAAAATGAATGCATAGATTTGTAAAACTAGAAAGCCTCTGCTCTCTGGTAGAGATCCCCCCTCCCGCCAGATAACCCAAGTTTTGGTTATTTTTAAAATCTAACCTTAAATGACTCTGATTTTGGCTGTAATCACGACTGGGTGTGAGCTCAACATCAATATCTTCCTCTCACTATCCTCCCAAATCTCTCTTCCCTAGGGAAGACCAGAATTAAAATCATGATATCCTTAAGGAGAGGGCCAAATATTCTCAACTAAATAGTCTTATTTTATCTGTATGTGAAAAGTTTGGTCACTTACATGATTTGGTTTGAAGTGAGTCACTGTAAATAAATGAAAGGATATCCTTTACATGAGAAACAGTTCCCTGTCCTTGAAGATATCTAGTTCCAATTGGATAAACCAGTTGCATAGAATTTATACCCCAAATGTCATTATAGAAAAATTGGTCTACATGTGATGATGCTACTAGTAACAGCTGTAGTCAGTGGTTAATTATTCAGGAAAATGACATTTCAGATATGGCATATGCACATTAACTTCCCCTTCCAGCATAGATGTCTCAGTGGGGCCATATTGTTGAAAAAATATCTTCATTTTGGGAAGTTGAGTTCCTAGAGGGCAGGGATGATCTTATTTGTGATTTTATCCAGTATCTACTATAGTACTCTATACAGTGTAAGCTTGAGACAAATGATTAATCTTTTTCTTTACAATTAGAGTTTGTGTGTATGTTAGAAAGATCTGTAACAACCACTGAAATTATACTAAAATAACCTAAACTACATAATATGTGTTAAAAAGAGACAAAATTAAATAACATATGCCCTTAGAAGAGGAAATAAAGTTTAAAAATCAACTATAGACAGAAATTAATTACCATAAAATTACTGTTAATTTGTGAAGTTGATCTAAAAGGAGCTGTACTTGTTATTGCAGGTTTGGTTACAGAAGTACGGCTACCTTCCACCGACTGACCCCAGAATGTCGGTGCTGCGCTCTGCAGAGACCATGCAGTCTGCCTTAGCTGCCATGCAGCAGTTCTACGGCATTAACATGACAGGAAAAGTGGACCGAAACACAATTGAGTAAGTAATGGCATCTGCACTCTTTCTTTCTCAGCTCTTGAGCCAAACTAAGTGGTCTGAAAAACCCTTAGTGAACTCCACCAACCACAAATGGAATGATTTGTCTCATGAACGTTTCTTTGGAACTTAACCTATGTTAACTCCACTCCCCTGAGAATCATAAAAAATTAAAACACAAAATTAAGTTTACTCACCTGGACTTGAACAATACATTTTCAAAATAGGAAAGAAAATACCAACAATGGGAGTCAAAGTAGATGTACAGCTGAAGCCACTACTAGAAGAGTGGTGATCAGTGATGTGCTGGAGCTGGATTGTATGGCTGGAGGGAGTAGTGTGTGCACATCTCTTTCCCTAAATGATATCACAGCAGTAACCTGAAATTGATCAAAGTCAAAATATTGAAACCGAGGAAAATAGGAAACTGCAAATCAGGGCTCTGTTTTTGAGGGGGAGGGAATCAGAGAGCCAGTTAATAGTTTACTAGCTTTCTGCTAGTGACAATTCTCATACTAGTTAAATCAAGGGAAGAGTTTTCACTGAAAAGTTTGTGCTTTCAATCTTTTAGTAACAAAGGGCTTATTTCTACTCTTTAATAATATTTGTTATTTTATTTATTTTTTTATCAATCATTTGTTCATTTATTTATTCAACCAATCACTCTTTACTGGGCATTTTATCTGTGAAAGAGGCATATGCAGATTCAAAAGACATCGTCTCTTCTTCAAAGGAACTTCAAGTTAACTGTATAGCTAGACACAGTCATAAATTGTTTTACCACAAGTACACTATGAAACAGCATTATTGTTTCTAGACAACAAAGGAGGAAAAGATTAATTCTTTTAGTGCAGGGAAGAATTATTTGTGTTCATTGAGTCTTTGATACTCAAAAGTAAATCTACTTCAGCATTTATAATGATCAACACACAGTAAACCTACACAATAGGGAAGATAAGAATACATTTTTCTCTCTACTTTTTCAAGTAAAAACCTGAAAGTCAAAGGCTAAGTGAAGTCCAGACTAGCTTCAGAGTCCAGATTTTTTGACATTTACTTGGGGAAGTTTCCACTATACCATGCTGTGTACCTTTGAGAAATGACACATTTTTCTTAAATACCTGAAGTACCCAGACTCAGGCATATATAATTAATTCTTACATGTTAAACTAATTTAATATATAATTTTAAAATTGTATTTTGCCTTCTAATACTTAAAGTATGATGTTAGTCATACTATTTCATCAAAACAGAAAAAACATATAACAATGGCTTGAAGATTAAACAGTTTTCAAGCAGTTTGAAAAAATAAATTGGGATACGGAGGGTGGGAGGGAGGAAGATGCAAGAGGGAAGAGATATGGGGACATATGTATATGTATAACAGATTCACTTCGTTGTAAGGGAGAAACTAACATGCCATTGTAAAGCAATTATACTCCAATAAACATGTTAAAAATAAATAAATAAATAAATAAATAAATAAATACATTACCTCTCCTAACATTTTTAAGAGATACTTAAATATTGAATTTGATTTGAGTCTGTGAAAACAGAATGAAGAATTAATATAATGCATTCTGTGAGAATGAGAAACCTGTTATTAATATTGGGAATACAATTTTGCTATTTTGGATCTACTGCCCTGTAATCATTGCAATTCTCTCTTAATAGTATACTATCAAAAGTTCATTTAAAGTCATAACATACCTCTTATCCAAAATAAATATAGTGCTAAATTAATAAGCAAAACCTCCAGCAAGCCCTGTGTTTTGTTGCTGTGTACAATACAGAACTCCATTTATATTACACTCTCTATCCCAACAATTTAAAAAGTGCTCTGGACAAGCTTTCTTGTTCCCTAACGCAGAGCTGATACCTTCTAATTCATTTTTTTGGAAATTATGACACAGTTTTTAAAAATACAATAAATGGTGACTTGGGAAACAAATTATTTTAAATATGCTTATTACTGGATACTAAAATTGAGAGATTGGAGTCCTATAAAAGGTGTCATTTGTGTTTCCCCTCACTTTTGAAAGCCCCTGCTAATCATTGAAAATACTCAAGAAGGATAAGTTTGATTTCCTAAAATAGCTAGAAAAAGGTCTTTGTCAGGAGATAATGGAAGAGGAATGTGTGCAGGATTTATTTGGACCCTTCATGTGGAAAGGGGTTAGCAAAAATACAGAGGTGCAGAGAAAGACACGGGTCTTTTCCTGGCATACAAGGGCTCAGATTCCAGACCAGAAGAAAGGATTGTGTCAGTGTGTAGGTGTTAAAGTAACATTTCTGTGAGCTATAGCATTATAAAGAAAAGATCAACTAAATAAGCAGCCTTAAATTTAAAACCAACCAGTTTTTCTGCTTGTTTTTTTCTTTAAAAGAGTTTTGTTCTAACTCAGTTACTTTGAAATTAAAAACGTATCTTTCTCTTTAAAGAGAGTGTTACACTTGGTAGTTATTTCTAGGTGAACCCATTAAAGCCTTGTTAAACCCTCATCATTTTCCCTTCCTAGACTGTGATGCCTCCTCTGTCTTCTGTGTCATTCTCATTGTCATTCATACTAGAAACCCTGCTTCATACTAGAAGCAGCTTCATTTGCTTCCTGTCTGTTTTTTCCACTGATGTATCCCCAGTCTTGGGGTATTGTTGCTCAGGGTACTCAGCTCAAATTATGTACCATTTTTGTAAGTATAATCCCTATAATCATGCTACTTAAGCAATTCTCTGTGCTTCTGTAATATTAAATGAATGTGTGGTAACAATCCATGCTGAAATTGCATTCTATTATTTTACATAGTCAAATTATAATGTATGAATTTTTTCATCTAAGTCTTATTACATAAAATATGTAGTAAAATTAGAGACCTAGAATTATTAATCAGTATTGAAATAATGTCTTAGGATTCATTTTCAGATGCCATAAACATTTATCTAATTTTAGACTCTTGTTGAAATCAATTGTTTTTAAATTAAGTAATTATATTCTTTTTTGGAAGACAGACATTTGATGGATTCAATCTATAATTCTTGGGTAATTAAAAGTAATGATGCCAATTATAATAATCCTTATATTACATTGAAGAAATTAATCATTTTCAAGCAACAAATTTGGTTATTACCTTAAGTGGCATATTATATAGCTTTTGAATTAATTAACATTGGTATTGGAGAGATAGTAGTGGTAAATACTTATACCGTCCCCACCCAAAATGAGCTAATTATCATATGTTGCAATGGTTCTTTTAAATTATTGGTTACTTAGCTAATTTTAGTAAGCAAGCTCACTTAAATTCCTTAATAAGTGAATTAATCTATGTTATGCATAAAAATGCAGTATTTTGCAAGGACGGAAAAGGATAACAAGGCAATAATAAGAATGAGTTTAATATGTTTTTATAATATTAATAGTAAGTATTTTAAAATTTTAGTTTATCTTTTTATGTGTGCACAATGTTATGCCCTGAAGCGTACTTGATGGGATTTGTAAGGTGATCTTTCTTTTTGTTTTTATCTCTCTCTCTTTCTTTCTCTCTCTCCATATATATATGTGTGTGTGTGTACGTGTGTGTGTATATACATACAAACATATATACATTTGTGCATATATACTGGATGATCTTAGTAATTCTGTTTAATTTATTTAAATCATGCCCAGAAATTTGTCTTAATTAAAAATTATTTTAAGACTGAATAAGTAGCTTTATTCAAAGAATTATTATGAAACTGTAGTGATATTTGAACTCCTGATTTTGGAATTCAAGTATTTATTTAGATATATCAAGAACTACAAGCTTTTTGGTTTACTTATCCAGATGTTCTATGATTTTTTTTCTTTAGTCTAAATTATCAAGTTAAGACTCTTCATTTTCAATTTGGATATAAAAGATAGATCCATCAGTAATTAAAGATTTTTCTTTGTTATTTTTTAACATAACAATAATACTCAAAGCTATAACATTATAGCATGGGTCAATCCACATTTTGGTAGCTACAGAGGGTTGGTTAACAGTTAAATGAGCAGGGTCCTTACAGCCCTGTTCCAAAAGGTAAAAGGTGAGAGGTGAAAGCTTAAGAAAGAGGTAACACTCTAACAGAGCTTTTGTTCACATTGCAGATCATGGAGGCTTAATACACTTATTCTCTGTGCTTGGGTTTTTAAGTACTTTAACTTTGCAGTTTCAGCTTTGGGAATAACATGTGTGTCCATGCAGGCTGTTAATGAGTTGATAGAAAAAAGAAACTCTGGACCAAAGTGAGCTATCAGCCTATCTACATTTTGAGCCCTAAGTTAATTTACTTTGAAAAATCTTCTTCATGATTATTGAACTTGAATACAAGCAAAGCCTAAGGAGTTTTAATGTAATAAATATAAGCATATTTTAAAATTTCTAGAAAGATTTCTTGGGACAACTATAATCATAGGTATTACTCTTACCTTTCATTAGAACTTGGAAAAGTTTGGAAGATAGAAACCTGTTTAATATATTATGCTGATGAATATTTTTCTAAGATTACTAATGCATAAGGCACAAAATATATATTTTTGAGTATTTTTTCCCTTGGTAAAGGTAGATATATGTACACAGGGCCACTGTGTGGCACAGCCCCAACCCCAAAGGGTGGCATTCCCATCTTATTCTGTTGGGGAGCTGCTTTCCTGCGGCCCCGCTATAGGGGCATCAGGGGCATGGACTACAACTTGAAGGAGCCTGTTGGAGTCATGCAATGGGTAGCCCTATATGTTTGACATGAATGCCCAAATAATTAATTTCTTTTTTAACTGAAGCTAATGGATACTGTTTCCTATATGGTGGCTTTTAACATTACTGCAAACTTCCTTAGTAGATTATGGTTACTTTATTTACATAAAACAGAGTATGTGTCTGTTGGCATATTTGTTATCAAAATACTAGGAATATCCCTGTCTTGAATAACAAAGTGCTTTATGTCAACATACAAGTCAAAGTGAACTGAAAAATGTAGAAACATAGATATCTGTATGCTGCTGCTGCTGCTTCTACTACTACTAGTATAACTACTTCCTGATATTTTAAAAATAATATTAAGTATTATAAGTTAATAATAATAGCAGTTACTATCTGCCAGGACCTGTTCTAAGTATTTCACATGATTTAAATAATTTAATCCTCACATTAACTCAATAATAGTACAATCATTTCATTTTATAGAAGAGGAAACTAAGGAATAGAAAGAAACAGTAGACTAACTAATAGCACAGGGCTTGTGAGTCAGTGAACCTGGATGGGAACCCTGGCAGTCTGGCTCTAGGATCCCTGCTTCCAACTTTTATAATGTAACTCCTCACAAGAGAACTGATTTTTAGATATTTTTCATTTTTAAATTGAGTTAATTTAAACAAAGACATTAATGATCCACCAAACTAGTTTAAAAATGCTCTGTATTCTAAACAGTTAAACCAATACTGAATATCAGTATTATATTTATGAAAATTGGGGTGGTGCCGTGACTTACAACTTGAAATTACAAAATGTCTCTCTTGCAGCTCACTGGCCCACCCCCCCAGCCCAGTGCTCATTGCCCATGTCTTTGTTTGCTTTGGAATGTCAACTTAAAATTCTTAGCAAATGAGTCAGTAAAGAAGCACAGGTATATGAGTGTGTGTTGACACACTGAAAAGAGAAGTGTTTTAGCAACGATACTTTCACAAAAAAGTACGACTTGACAATAACACACACACACACACACACACATACACTTCAACACCTTTCCTTTTCATATGATGTAGTTATTACCTTGGGTGAGACAATCAATCAATTTCACGCAAAAGTAAAATTGCACTCTTTACTTCTGCACTCTTGTGTATAGGTAAATATGGGGTTTATCAAATTGATACATGAATGGAACTAACATTTTGGTGCATGATAACTAGAAATGAACTGCCAGACTCTACCTGAATAACAACATTAACATGCCAATTTTACATTTAGTATTAGACAGCATTTAATTCATTGATGAGTTCTAGTAAACACTGACCATTTTTTTTTAAATTATTTATTTATTTTTGGCTGTGTTGGGTCTTTGTTTCTGTGCGAGGGCTTTTCTCTAGTTGCGGCAAGCAGGGGCCACTCTTCATCGCAGTGCGCAGGCCTCTCACTATTGCGGCCTCTCTTGTTGCAGAGCACAGGCTCCAGATGCGCAGGCTCAGTAGTTGTGGCTCACTGGCCTAGTTGCTCCGCAGCTTGTGGGATCTTGCCAGACCAGGGCTCGAACCCGTGTGCCCTGCATTGGCAGGCAGATTCTCAACCACTGCGCCACCAGGGAAGCCCAACACTGACCATTCTTGATATCACTGAGAACTTTAAAAATTGTTAAGAGAAAGAAACACATGCTTATAAAATTAAAGAACAAACGTTTGGAATCACATAAAAATCCCAAGGACAGATTTAATTCAGATACTGTGTGTCATATTCAGTGTCACGATGTGCTCTGATCATATTTTTGGGATTTTACATATTTTGATAATTAATACCTGCTAATATCTCTGTGCCAGAATATTTGGGTACATATATCGGTGAAGTTAACATAGAGTTATCTTGACCAACCCTCATTAAGTGTTCTTTGAATTAAATTACTAGTTTATATTACATTATGCCTGTTCTTATGTTTATTTCTTACACTTAAGTCATCTACATTATGATTTAATTTTATATAAAGTTTCACACAACATCTCTGCATAGTAAGCATTTGTTCAAGGCGCAGAGCTGTAAGAGTTACAAAGTCCTCAAGAAACATATAGGATAGTGGGGGAGATCGGTATGTGCAAAAACAATACATGAAGACGGTTTGCTTCATGTTCTTCACTGGAAGCTTCACTGGACACCGGTCCCATACAAGGCTCTCTGGCTTGACTCGCAGGTTAGTAGAAGACAGAGACAGAGATGTACACATTGTAATATACACTATAATACATGCTGTGTTGAGATGGTAAACTGTACCTGTGGGAGTTGAATAATGAGGAGGATTAGGATTGTCACTGTAAACAAGGAGGTAAAAGTATTCCAGACAGAGGTCACTGTAAACAAAGGCAGAAAGAGGTTTGGTTCTGTAGGAACTTGTGTGGATCTTGGGAAGCAGGGAGATGGGGGGCATCCTGGCTAAGTATGCCTGAGTAAGATTCTGTCTATAAAAGCATTTCATACTTAGAACATGTAGTAAACACATCAGTGTTTTGAAAAGATTTATCTTTAGGAGTGAGAAGGCACTGGTTAGAGTGAAAGATACAGAGAAGTTTTAGAGGCAGAAGAGACTACATCATGATTGATTGGATGTGAAGAGACATCAGTGGAAGATGTTACCTGGATACCTGGCTTAGGCATTAGAAAGGCTTTGGGCTGAGAAAAGGTATCAGAAGAATTGGTACAAGTTTGGAGCTGAAAAATCATAATTTTAAATTACATGTAAAATTAGAAATGATGACAAGATAGCTAGATGGAGATGTGAGAACACTTAACTAATTATATTGTATTATTATTATTTTTTTTATCATGAATGTCTTACATGAGACTGGGAGCTCAGCAAGAGCCCCTTGCCTTATCTTTTTATACACACTTTTTTTTTTTCATATATCTCTTAGCGTATTATAAAAGCTTAAAAATATTGTAAGATAAATGGATCAGGATAGAATGAGTAAATATATAAACAAATAGTTGGAACATAAGAAAAAATTATATGAAATGGGCAAAAGCTGAATAAATGCATAAGGAATTTAGCAGAGATATGTTTCAGCATAAGAATCTAATACTCATCCCTAAAACCCCTGTCCTTTGGAAGATGCAATGTTTCATTTAGAAAACTTTTACTAGGTCCAACATATGCACAACTTAAAATGGAAATTTACATTAATAAATTTAAATGTTTTCAATGGCTGTCTTCATCTTTTAACTTTATGTATTGTTAAAGTAATTTTAGAGAATATATCCTCATTGAAAACATATTTCCTCTAATAATGTATCAGGATAAATACAAATTGTCAAATTTTATCCCACTATCCATTTCAAAATTATTTCTTTCCCTAGAGTGTTTACTTCAATATTTTCTTTAGCTAACTGTAAATGTAATCACATCCACATTAAGTAAATTTAGTCATATTTAATAATTATTTGTTCTCACAGCACTTTCAGGGAGATGTCAGAATAAGTATTTGGTTAAGAAATATTATAATTTTTGTTGAGAGTATGATTAATGAAATACCCATTGATAAAAGCCACTTAAATTATCATTAATTAATTAATATTAACCATTAATGCTTAATATTTATTAGTTGAATATGTATCTAGATCTTACAGAATATAATAAAAATATGTTTTCATTAAAAAATGTCCCTATCCACCTATTTATTAAACCTCTTTTAAATTCTAGGGGTTGTACAGGTACAGGGAGTATGTAGATCCCCTGCCCCTTAGTGTTTTACAGTCTAGTGAAATATATATCAAATTTAATGATTTAGAGCAGGGGTCCCCAACCCCCCAGGCCACAGACTGTTAGGAACAGAGCCACACAGCAGGAGGTGAGCAGTGGCTTTCAAACGAAGCTTCATCTGCCGCTCCCCATTGCTCCCTATCACTCGCATTACCACCTGAACCATACCCCCCACCGTGGAAAAATTGTCTTCCGTGAAACCAGTCCCTGGTGCCACAAAAGGTTGGGGACTGCTAATTCAGAGTGTCTTGGGAGTTTTAGTTAAAAGTAAAAGGTCTCAATTCTTGGCTCCAGAGACTTCAGTTCCATAGGTCTGAATAGCTTTCTAGGCATTAGCATTTACAAGACATCTCATTTGGTTTGGAGACTTTAATAAAGGGAAAGAGTGATTTCCTGAAGTAACTCTACAATGCATCATAAACTAGGATGGAGTTTAAGTCTGTTAACTGCAATGTCTACATTTTTACTGGTAGCAGAATAAAAAAGGAGAAACATACAATGCTTATCAGAAAAGTGTTGTCTTTCTTAAAAAGTAAAAGTCATGCTTTCATTGTTGCATGATGTTATTCTTATGTTTATAAAAGCTAGTTAGCTGATTTATCCCTGTAACATGTAAACTATTTCAGTCATTTTCATGAAATGGACATCTTTAGACAGTCATCTCTGCAGTCAATTATTTTCCATTTAAAGAATATAGAAATTTTTGATGAAATATAACAAAAATTGATTCTTTTGCTCATTTCCACTTTCTGAAGCATGTAACGCCACGAAGATTCTGCTTTAGTTCTGTAATTGTTAAATTAAATGGGCTAATGGATGATAAAGCCATTTTGAGTCACTAAAGAAAAACTAATAAAAATCATGTCAATCTTTCTCCTTAGATAAGAAACAAGACTGCATAGAAAACATGACAATGGTCAAATGAGACTCTCTAGAAAAAAATTTAGACAACTGTCTATATAAATATTAAAAATCAATAAATCAAAACCAGCATTTTATTTTCCCAATGTTAATATTTAAATTTTATTGGTGTCATACTAAACATTATATTCAGAAAAAAATTTCTTAAGCAGTGAATTCAGTTACTATTAAAGGTTCAAAGAGAATGGCTGTTATTTGAAAATTGGGGTAATGCTTAAAGTGTAAAGAAGAAAAAAGTGGAGAAAGGCAAATGTTATTCTAAACAACAATTTCCTTCTATTTAAGCTAGAAGAGAGTAGCATATATCTTCTTGCTTCCTGGAGTTTAGGTCATGTAATAGATTTTTTTAATTGTTGAATGTTAAAGCTGAAAGAGACCTTAGTGATAATTTATTTTTAAAAGTCTCATTTTCTGAATGAGACTTTCCCAAGGTCATGGATCTGTTAACAGCAGATTCTAGTTAGAAGCATCAGAATACCTTAGTTTACAGTTAGCTCAAAATGAATTAGAGAGAAAAATTATCTAAAGGATATGAGTTATAAACTAGTGATTCTTGATCATTCCGGAAAAAAATATGCTTTCTACAATACTTAGATTCAAATTGCAAGAAAACTGACAAAATTCTCCTTTATGTTTTCCTGTTTTTATTACCACTGCCATAACTTCTCAATGGATTTCTTTTTGAAATTAATGATTAGGGTTGTTGGTAAATAACTGGAAAATATTGCTTTTTGCAGCTGGATGAAGAAGCCTCGATGTGGTGTACCTGACCAGACAAGAGGTAGCTCCAAATTTAATATTCGTCGAAAGCGGTATGCGTTAACAGGACAGAAGTGGCAGCACAAACACATCACTTACAGGTATAATAGCTAATGATGAATTACTGTTTCTTTTCAATTTTTCAAAACTATGTACTTTGACATTTTGTTTGAGATCTTATGCACATTGACTACATGGTAACATATAGTGATGTAATGTTAACATAAAAAAAACAAAACTTGCAATTGAGAAGAGAATAAATTGTCCATTTGGAGACCCTGTAGACAGACATTTCTTGAAACACTTTTGTAAACTAGATCTTCCAGCTTCTTGAATGAATGCTAATATTCTGAAAGACTTTCAGATGAGTATTCTAACACACAACATTCTTTAGCAAGTATTCATAATCTAAAAAATTATAAAATAATAAAGTATATAAATAGCTGCAATTTAAACAATATATCTTTGAATTATTAATTATCTTTTGGTATCAGAGCAACCATTTAACTTTCTATCATTTTAGCAACAATGCAAATGGATCATCCTTTCTTGTCTTCAATGAAGCATGCTTAAGGGATGAGAGTATCTTCCAATCTGGAGTGGCAATTGCTGCTAGTTCATATTCATTCATTAACTAATTGAACAATGTTTTATTGAGTACCAGTTTGGACAAAGAACAGTGCTAGGTACTGGGGATATAACAATAAATAAAGCATAGGGATTCCATCCATCCTCATGGAATTTACAGTCATGTGGAGAAGTTTAACAATCATATAAATGTGATGCCTGTTTTGAAAGAGAAGGAACAGGATGCAAGAGAAATGTAAACCATGGTCATTCAACCCAACTTAGAAAACCAGGGCTGGCCTCCCTTCTGTCTTAAGAGTAATATAGAGTATTAAAGGAAGTTCTTTATATGATCACCTTAACAGATACAGAAATGCGTTCAAGAAAATTTAACCTCCATTTATGATAACTAGGAATCAAAGCAAAGAAAGATACTTAATCAGAAAAATGGCATCTACAAAAACAAAAATTACAGCTTCATTATGTATTTCACATATAATATGACCACTGTAACATGAGGTGTTGGGAAAAAATATCGTTAAGTGAAACAACAAAAAATACCTGCTATCTCTACCTCCATCCAATAACATTGTTCAACTACTTATAGTTGTAAGGTAATAAAAGATATAAGCCTCTGTAAAGAAATAAAACTATCTTTTATAGTCACAGTTGTATCACTTTCTAACAAAACACCCAGAATAAGCTCTAGATAATTTTTCAGAAATAATAAAAGAATATATCCAGCTTTAAAAATAATTAGTAGATTTTATTTTTAGAGCAATTTTAGGTTTACAGAAAAGTTGAGCAGATAGTATGAGTAGTTCTCACTGCACCCCCCCTCCCTCCAGTATACACACTCACATAGTTTCTCCCAGTATTAAGATCTTAATTAGTATTAGATATTTGTTACAATTGTTGAGCCAGTATTGCTCTATTACTGACTAAAATCGATAGTTTACACCAGAGTTCACTCTTTGTGTTGTAGTTTTATGGATTTTGACAAATGCATAATATCATATAGTATTACAGTATCATACAGAATTAGTTTCACTGCTCTGAAAATCCTTTGTTGTACCTATTCATCTCTCTTCTCCTTAGGACACTACTGATGGTTTTAATGTCTCTATAGTTTTGCCTTTTCTAGAATGTCATATGGTTCGAAACACAGTTTGTAGCCGTTTCAGACTGCTTTCCTTTACTTAATAATATGAATTTATTTCCTCCATGTCTTTTCATGACTTGATAGCTCATTTCTTTTTATTACTGAGCAATATTCCATTGTATGGATGTGTCACAGTTTGCTTACCTGTTCACCTATTGAAGACTTCTTGGTTGCTTCCAGTTTTTGGCAATTATGAGTAAAGCTAGTATAAACATGTGTGGGCTGGTTTTTGTGTGGACATTAATTTTCAACTTATTTGACTAAATACCTGGGAGTATAATTTTGCTGATCATAAGGTAAGACTATGGTTAGCTTTTTAAGAAACTGCCAAACTATCTTCAAAGTGGCTAAACCATTTTGCATTACCACCAACAATGAATGAAAGTTACTGTTGCTCTACAACTTTGTCAGGATTTGGTGTTGTCAGTGTTCTGGATGTATCCATTCTAATAGGTGGTTTCTCAATTTTTTAACTTGCAATTCCCTAATGCCATGTGAAGCTGAGCATATTTTCATATGCTTATTTGCCATCTGCACATCTTCTTTTGTGAGATGACTGTTTAGATCTTTGCACCAACTTTTGAGTTGCTATTTTAAAGGTTCTTTGTATATTTTGGATTACAAGTCTTTTATCAGATATGTTTTCAAATATGTTGTCTCAGTCTGTGGCTTGACATTCCATTCTCTTTTCAGTGTATTTTGCAGAACAGAAGTTTTAATTTTAATAAGGTAGAATTTATCAATTATTTTCTTTTCTATATTGTGCTTTTGGTGTTATATTCAAAAAACATTGCCAAACCGAAGGTCACTTAGAATTTCTCCTATGTTATCTTCTAAAATTTTAATAGTTTGGCATTTACATTTAGGTCAATGATCCATTTTGAGTTTGTTTTGGGGAAAGGTGTAAAATCTATATTCAATTTTTTACATGTGGATGTTCAGTTGTTCCAGCACCACTGGTTGGAAAGACCATCCTTTCTCCGCTACCTTTGATCTTTTGTCAAAGATCAGTTGCCTATGTGCATGGGTAAATTTCTGTGCTCTTTATTCTGCTTCATTGGTCTATGTGTCTATTCATAAACCAATATCACACTTTCTTGATTACTGTGGTTTATAGTAAGTCTTGATATCAGATAGTATCAGTTTTCTGATTTTATTCTTCTTCTTCAGTATTATGTTGTGTTTTCAGAGTCTCTTGCCTTCCCACATAAACTTTAGAATCAGTTTGCCATTACAGGCGTTCCTCAGAGATATTCTGGGTTCAGTTCTAGACCAACAAAATAAAGAGAATATAGCAATCAAGCTCATATAGCAATCAAACAATGTCTTGAATTTTTTGGATTCCCAGTGCATATAAAAGTTGTTTACACTATACTACAGTCTATTAAGTGTGCAGTAGCATTATGTCCAAAAGCACGATGAGCATGCCTTAGTTAAAAGTACTTTATTGATAAAAAATGCTAACCTTCAGCTGTTGATGGCTGCTGACTGCTCAGGGTGGTGGTTGGTGAAAGTCAAGGTGGCTGAGGCAAGTTCTTAAAAGAAGACAACAATGAAGTTTGCCACATTGATTGACTCTTCCTTGTATGAATAATTTATCTCTAACATGCAGCACTGTTTGTAGCATTTACCCACAGTAACACTTTCAAAATTGGAGTCAACTCTCTCAAACCCTGCCACTGTTTTAACAACCAAGTTTATGTCATATTCTAAATGCTGTTGTTTTTTTTTTGTTGTTATGTCAACAATCTTCATAGCATCTTCACCAAGAGTAGATTCCATTTCAAGAAACCACTTTCTTTGCTCATCAGTAAGAACCAACTTCTCATCATTTAAAGTTTTATCACAGGATTGCAGCAATTCAGTCACATCTTTAGGCTCATGTTTCATTTTAATTCTCTTGTTATTTCCACCACATTTGCAGTTACTTCCTCCATTGAAGTCTTGAACCACTCAAAGTCATCCATGAGAATTGGAATCAATTTCTTCCAAACTCCTGTGAATATTGATATTTTATCTCTTTCCATGAATCACAAATGTTCTTAATGGCATAAAGAATGGTGAATCCTTTCCAAAAGATTTTCAGTTTACTTTACCCAAATCCTTCAGAGGAACCACTATCTATGGCAGCTATAGCCTTACAAAATGTATTTCTTAAATAATAAGACTTGAAAGTTAAAATCATTCCTTGTTCCAAGGGCTGCAGAATGGATGTTGTGTTAGTAGGCATGAAAACAACATGAATCTTGTATATCTCCATCACAGCTCTTGGGTGACCAGGTGCATTGTCAATGAGCAGTAATATTTTGAAATAAATCATTTTTCTGAGCACTAGGTCTCAACAGTGGGCTTACAGTGTTCAGTAAACCATGTTGTAAACAGATGTATTGTCATCCAGGCTTTGTTGTTTTACCTATAGAGCACAGGCAGAGTAGTTTTAGCATAATTTTAAGGGGCCGAGGATTTTTGAAATAACAAATGAACATTGGTTTCAACTTAAAGTCACCAGCTGCATTATCCACCAACAAGAGAAGCAGCTTATCCTTTCAAGTTTTGAAGTCAGGCATTAAGTTCTCTTCTCTAGCTATGAATGTCCTAGACAGCATCTTCTTCCAATATAATAAAGCTGTTTCATCTACATTGAAAATTTAATGTTTAGCGTAGCAATCTTTATTAATTATCTTGGCTAGATCTTCTGGATAACTTGCTGCAGCTTCTGTATCAGCACTTGTTGCTTCACCTTGTGCTTTTATGTTATGGAGATGGCTTCTTTCCTTAAACCTCATATACCAACCTCTGTTAGCTTCAAACTTTTCTTCTGCAGCTTCCTTACCTGTCTCAGCCTTCACGCAATTGAAAAGAGTTAGGGCCTTTCTCTGAATTGAGCTTTGGCTTAACGGAATGTTGTGGCTGGTTTGATCTATGTAGACCATTAAAACTTTCTCCATATAAGCAATAAAGCTGTTTGATTTCTTATTATTCACTGGAGTAGCACTTTTAATTTCCCTCAAGAACTTTTCATTTGCTTTCATAGCTTGGTTAACCATTTAGGGCAGAGGTCTAGCTTTTGTCCTATCTCAGCTTTTGACATGCCTTCTAAACTTAATCATTTATTGCTTTTACTTAAAGTGAGAGATGTGTGATTTTCCCCTCACTTGAATACTTAGAGGCCATTGTTAGGTTATTAATTGGTCTAATTTCAATATTGTTTGGCCTCAGGAAATAGGGAGACCCAGTGAGAGAGAGAGCGATAGTGGAATGTCAGGTCAGTGGAGCAGTCAGAACACAGACAACATTTCTTAAGTTCGCTATTTTATGTGGGAGTGGTTCATGTTACCCCAAAACAATTACAGTAGTAACATCAAAGATCACTGATCACAGATCACCATAACAAATATAATAATAATTTAAAAGTTTGAAATATTGCGAGAATTACCAAAATGTGACACAGAGACACAGTGAGCAAATGCTTTTTGAAAAATGGTGCCAATAGACTTCCTCAACATAGGATTGCCACAAACCTTCAATTTATAAATAACACAATATCTGTGAGCCACAATAAAGCAAAGCACAATAAAACAGGTTATGCCGGCACCCATGAAATAATTTAGCAAGATTTTTATTGTGATCGCCTTGAATATACAGATCATTTTGGGGAGAACTGACATCTTAATATTGATTGTTACCATTAATGAACATGAATATTTCCCCATTTGTTTAGGTTTATTTCTTTCCTCAGAATTTTATACTTTTAATCTTATAAATCTTTTGTATATATCTTAGTCCATTTGAACTTCTATAACAAAATACCACGAGTGGCTTATAAACAGCAGAAATTTATTTCTCACAATTCTGGAGGCTGGGAGTCTGAGATCAAGGTGCCAGCATAGTTGGTGCCCTCTTCTAGGTCACAAACTTCTTGGATCCTCACATACATAGCAGAAGGGCTAGAGATATTTGTGGGACACTAATCCCATTCATGAAGGTTCCATCTTCATGATCTAAGGACTTACCAAAGGCCCCATCTCCTAATATTATCATCTTTGTGGGTTAGAATTTTAACATATGAATTTTAGGGGGACGAATATTCTAACCATACTCACATATTTTGGATAGATTTATATCTATCTTTAGATTTATATCTAAAGGATTTCTTTAAACATTTTTTTGTATTATAAGTTGTGTTTTAAATTTCAAATTCTAAATGTTTATTACAGATATATACGATAACAATTGACTTTTGTATATCAATCTTGTATCCTAGAATTTTGCTATAAATCACTCGTTAGTTCAGGATTTTTTTTTTTTTTTTTGGGTCAGTTCATTTATATTTTCTACATAGAAAATCATGTCATCTGAAAACAAGGATAGTTGTTGTTTTTTTAATTCCCAATCTGTATAGCTTTTATTTCCTTTACTTATTTTATTGCTTTAGCTACTGCTTTCAGTGCAATGTTGAATAGGAGTGCTGGGAGCAGACATCATTGCCTTTTTCCTAGTCTTTAAGGGAAAAGCATGTAATTCCTCACCATTAAGTATAATGTAAGCTACAGGCTTTTTGTCAGATGTTTAATCAAGTTGAGGAAGTTCTCCCATTCCTAGTTTGCTGAATATTTTTACTATGAATGGGAGTTGTCTTTTATCAAATGATTTTTCTGTATCTATGCTATGATTGTATGATTTTCTTCTTTAGCCTTTTAATGTGATTGATTATCTTAATTAATTTTCAAATGTGGAATGAGACTCTCATGCCTGGGATAAATCCCACTTTGTCATGGTGAATAATTCTTTATATACATTGTAGAGTTTGATTTGCTCATTTTCGTTTAGAATTTCTACATCTATGTTCATGAGTAATATTGATATGCAGTTTTCCTTTCTTGTAATGTCTTTATCTGGTTTTGGTAGTAGGGTAATGCTAGTTTCATAGAATGGGTTAAGAATTCTATTTTCTGGAAGAAATTATAGAGAATTGGTATGATTTCTTCCTGAAATGTTTAGTAGACTTCACCAGTGTAACCATTTAGACCTAGTTCTTTTTTTTTTTTTTTTTTGGAAGGTTATTAATTTCTGATTCAATTTATTTAATTGATATAGGACTGTTCAGATTACCTATTTCTCTTTGTAGAAGTTTTTATAGATTGTCTCTTTTAAAGGAGTTGTTCAGTTAAATCAGTAATAGCCTTTATAGGCTGCCTTAACAAAAGCCTCGACGGCTTAGACATCAGGAATTTAATTTCTCACAGTTTTGGAGCTTAGAAGTCTAAGATTGAGGTGCTGTCAGTATCCTTTTCTGGTAAGGCCTCTTTTCCTGACTTTTAGATGGCCACTTTCTCACTGTGTCCTTATCCGGTCTTTCCTCTGTGTGTGGGTGGAGAGAAAGAGATTTCTGGTGTCTTCTCTTCTTATAAGGATACAAGACATACTGAATTAGGGTCCAACCTTGTGACTTTATTTAATATCAAGTACCTCCTTAAAGTCCCTATCTCTGAATACAGTTAAATTGAGAGTTAGGGCTTTAATATATGAATTTGGAGGTACACAATTCAGCCCATGACATCATCTAAGTTATATTTATGGGCAAACACTTGTTCATAATATTCTTTTATTATCCGTTTAATATTCATGGTATCAGTAGTGATGTGCCTTCTTTCATAACTGATAGTAATTTGTGTCTTCTTTTTTTCTTATTTAGTCTGGCTAGAGGTTTATTAATTATATTAATCTTTTCAGAGAAATGGCTTTAAAACATTTTTTTTTTCTGTATTGTTTACTTGTTTTCAGTTTCATTGATTTCTGTTCCAACTTTATTTTTCTTCCGTTTGCTTTTTATTTTCTAATTTCCTAAGATGGAAGTTTAGATTAATTACTTTTATCTTTCTTTGCCTCCTAATATGTATTTAATGCTATATATTGTATTTTAAGTACTGTTTTTGCTGCATCCCACAAATTTTGATAAGTTGTATTGTCATTTTAATTTAGTTCAAGTCATACTAAAATTTCCTTGAGATTTTCGTTCTTTGACTCACATGTTATTGATAAGTATGCTGCTGTATCTCCAAGCATTTTGAGATTTTCCCTAGTATTCTTGGTGAATGTTCCATGTGAGATTGAGAATAATGAGTATTCTGCTGGTTTTGGATGAAGTGTTCTATACATGTTGATTAGATAAAGTTGATTAATTATGCTGTTCAGTTCAACTATATCCTTACTATTTTCTATCAGCAGGGTCTGTCAATTACTGGTAGAGTGGTGTTGAAGTCTCCAACAAACGGTACACTTGCCTTTTTCTTCTTGAAGTTCTATCAGTTTTTGCCTCATGTATTTTGTTGCTCTGTTGTTAAACATATATATATATATATATTAAGGTTTGTTACACCTTGGAAAAATTGACACCTTTATCATTATGTGATGCCCCTCTTTATCTCTGATAATTTACTTTGCTCTGAGGAAGGCTTTGCCTGAAAATAATATAGCTATTATGGTTTTCTTTTGATTAGTGTAGCGTGGTATATTTTTTATCCTCCTATTTTTAACCATCAAAATCTATATATTTAAGGTGAGTTTCTTGTAGACAACATATAGTTGGGGCTTATTTATTTATTTATTTTTAAAAAATCCACTCTTACCGTCTTTATCTTTTCATTGGTATATTTAGGCTATTCACATTCCAAGTAGTTATTTATATAGTTAAATTGATATCTACTATATTTGTAACTTTTTGCTGCCCATTGCTGTTGTTCTTTATTCTTTGTTTTGTGGATTTTGTTTTGTTTTTGTTTTTGATTTTGTATTTCCTCTTTTTCTACCTTTTCTGGTTGTATTGAGCATTGTATATATTACAATTTTCTATGAACATATCAATATTCTTCTTGCTTGGATCATATTCTTCTTGCTTAGATGGTTTTTGAGGAGAAGTCTAATTGAATTGGTATCTTTGTTCCTCTGTAGATAAGGTGTTTTTCTGCCCTCTGGCTTCTTTCAAGCTTTTATCTTTGTCTTTAGTTTTCTGCAGTTTGAAAATAATATGCCTGTGTGTAGATTTTGTTCTCTGAAAGTCCTGGATCTGTGGTTTGGTGTGTGACATTATTTGAAATATGTCTCTGTTCATATCTCTCTTCTCCTTCTAGTATTCTCATTATGTTCTGTTACACTTAAATGTCCCATAGTTCTTGGATGCTCTGTTCTGTTTTCCAGCCTTTTTTTTTTTTTTCCTTTGTTTTTCAATTTGGGACGTTTCTACTGAGTTATCTTCAAGTTCGCTGATTCTTCCCTTGGTTATATATAATCTCATGATGATCCTATAAGAGACATTTCTGTTAATATATTTTTTTTTATTTTTAACATTTCCTTTTAATTCTTTCTTGTAGTTTCCATCTCTCTGCTTATATTACTCATGTGTTTTTTTTTTTCTTGTTGTCCACTTTTTCCATTAGAGCCCTTAGGATATTGATCATATTTAATTCAAATTTCTAGTCTGATAATTCAAAATCTCTGCCATAAAGAGTCTGGTTCTAATGCTTCTTTTGTCTCTTCAGTCTGTGTTTTCTCTTGACTTTTAGCATGTTATTAATTTTTTGGTTGAAAGCCAGACATGATGTATTGGGTCATGAAACTGAGGTAATAAGCCTTTAGTGTGAAGTTTCATGTTCATCTGCTTAGGAGTTTAGCTGTTTATTTTTTCTTGTAGCTGAAGCTGTTGGAAGCTTCATTTTCTTCTAGTGGCCTAGTTTTTGTCTCCCGTGTTGTTTCTGAATATCCTAGAAGCTCTTTCTTAAATAGACTTTGTGTCTTGCAGCTTTCTAATTTGTAATCCACTGTTATTATACTGAGCCTTGTTGGTTTGGTGTAAAGTATTGGGGTGAGGAAGCAGTCTATAATCCTGTGATTAAATCTCAGTTTTTTAGGTGGGCTTGACTTTTGGGGATCTTACACCCAGAATATTATTGTAGCCTTTTACTTCTTTTCTTCTACTATATCAGACAGGAATGATTCAGGGACTTTTGTTTCTGATTCTTCGTACTCTTCTGTGTCTCCAGTTTTGGGGGTGGAAGTTTGCCCTGTAACTGCAATTCTCTGATGGAGCTAAGAAGCATTGTTTAGCTTTTGTTTGCTCAGCTTTTTTGTCTTATTGTGAGGTTGGGAGTGACAACTTCCATGCTCTTTACATGTCAGAGGAGAAACTGGAAATTTTTTACAAGATCAATATACAAAGTAAACAGGCACACACACAGAGTATAATCTTTACAAAAATGACATTTAAAATAGACACAGAAGTATGAGTAAAGAATAAATCTACAAAAGATGTGTAAGCCCTTTAAGAAGAAAATTAGGAACTTTTATTGAAGGACATAAAAAGACCAAAAATAAATGTAGAGATATATTTTGCTCTTAATAGAAAGTCTCAGTATAATGAAAGTTCAGATCTTCCACAAATTCAATGCAATTTGAACAAAATTCCCTGTAATATTTTTTGTATAATTTAACAAACTGACTCAAAAATCTCTGAGGATTAGTGAAGGCACAATATTAATCAAAATATTCCCACTTACTAGACATGAAGACTTCCTTTAACTCAATACAAATTAAGGCAGTATGTTGTGTTAGCACAGAGATAGACAAATAGTCCAACAGTGCAGACAAGTGACACAGAAATAGACCATTCATGTATTAAAAAATTGATTTATGCCAGAGCAGTCCTTGTAGATCAGTGGGGAAAGGATGGGCTATTTTACTTATTAAGTTATTCTGTGATAATTGGTCATCTATATGGAAAACAATGAAATTAGGTTCTTACCTCATACCATAGAAAAATCAATAAATACCAATTAGATTAAAGTATAATCAATTTTAGACCTATAAAGCTTACACAACTATGTATATTGATATTTATTTTTTTCATTTCAGATATTATTCTTTTTCTGACCTGATTTCCAAACTCTTGACAGTGTACCCTGTTTAGTGTCTCTGCATCCTTAGGTACTACCTACACCATTCAATTTTAAAAGAAAGAAAGAGAGAAACTAAGAGCCATTAGGTTCAGAACTGATCATAATTCCATTTATGTTGTATCCCTATACTGACAATTGTCTCAGCTAGTTTTGAATTTTCAAATAATTAGGGGTTTATTCTTGTAAACTTCCAGATTATTTTTTAATGTTTGATTATTGATATGCACATAATGTGATCAAGAGTTTTGGAGTAAGAAAAGTCTGGATTTTCTTCCTGGCTCTGATACTTGCTACCTGTAAAACCAGGATCAAGTTACTTATTTTTCCAAGTCTCATTTTCCCTGTGTGTAAAGTGCATATTGTAACAATACCTACCTCACAAGGCTTAGGAGACAATTAAGTCAGATAGTAGGGAAAAAAAAACAAAAACAGCATAGTGCTTGAAACACAGTGCTTAATAAATGCTGATTATTATCTTAATTCCTTTAATTTATCAGACAAATCCCAGAAATTGTTGAGAATATTATAACAGGATAAGAGAAAGTTGGCAGTGAGAGCTAAAGATATTACCTTCTAAAGTTAATATATATAAGGTGTTAAGAAGTTGCCTTGTATTTAATAGGTAGTATATATTATCATTTGCTACTACTTTTTTTTTTTTTACTATATTTAGGAAAATAAATACAAAATATGACATTGGAGCTCAAAATGATTACAGAATGTGCCATTACAGAATAAAGACAGGAGTTGGAATGGGGGCGGTAGAATCTAGGCTTTATTTGATTGCAAACTCATTATGAGCCAACAGTATAATGTGGCTCAAAAAGAAAAGCTAGAATGTCCATAGTAGATTTATAGAAAGCAAAGTGTTCAAAGCAGTGGAGATGCTAATTTTTTCTCTTTGCTTTGTTGGCCATGCCTTACCTGATGTATTCTTTTCTCTTTGGGCCACCACATTTTCTGCTGCTTCTTGACAAATTAATGTACACCTCTAAAAAGAAATCAAAATACTAAGAGACCTTGAATGCAGTTTGCATGAGGAGCTCAAGATTACAGCCAAGTATTCTTAACATGATGGAAAGAATATTTAAGGGAGAAATTTCCTATTTTCAAATACTTAAATATCTTTTTTTTTTAATTTATTTATTTATTTTTGGCTACATTGGATCTTCGTCACTGTGCGGCTTACTCTAGTTTCAGTGAGCGGGGGCTACTCTTCGTTGCGGCTCATGGGCTTCTCATTGCTGTGGCTTCTCTTGTTGGAACACAGGCTCTAGGCACGTGGGTTTCAGTAGTTGTGGTACACAGGCTCAGTAGTTGTGGCTCGTGGGCTCTAGAGTGCAAGCTCAGTAGTTGTGGTGCACGGGCTTAGTTGCTCCGCGGCATGTGAGATCTTCCCAGACCAGGGCTTGAACCCATGTCCCCTGCATTGGCAGGCAGATTCTTAACCACTGCGCCACCAGGGAAGCCCTATTTTCAAACACTTAAAGGCTTTAAGAGAAATCTAATATTTTGAGCTATCAGAAAATTAAATCATCCATCCTACAATTCTTTTTCATCATTGGAAACATATAAACCAGGAAATTTATTCACTTGTCAGGGAAATTAGAGAACATTTGTGGAATGGTTGGAAAGTTCGATTACATAACTTTAAGATCTCTTCCTATCTTTAAAATGTGGGATTGGAAGGAACTTTCTATAATCACTTCATTTAAAGGGAATGTCTAGGCCCCTATGCCTTCCACTTAAATGACCTTAGTGTTTGATGCCTAGAAATGGGAACTTCTGAGGTTGTATCATTTACGTATTCTTAGGAATATATATAACTTTGGCTGATGCATAATATACATGCTTTTTATAACTGTAATACAAGTACTGATGACCATTCATCTCTTACTTGAATTTTTATGATCAATTTCCTTTTGACAAATTTTGCTTCTTGGATAATTAGGTGTCTTTCATTCAATAAATGATTATTGAACAGCATTATGTGGCAGAACTGTCAATAGACAGATGAGTCAGGCATTATGTGGCAGAACTGTCAATAGACAGATGAGTTAGGCATTATGTGGCAGAACTGTCAATAGACAGATGAGTTAGGCAAGGCCCCTGCTCCCATGGAGAATGTAGTCTAGTATGGGAGACAGGTATGTAAGTGAATAATTGTAAAATAGTATATTGTATGTTACTTCAAGACCATACAGGAGCTTCATTTCATCAGAGAACCTATCCATTTTATGCTCCCCAGCACCTAGTAGAGTGTCTGCTGTATATTAGGTCCTCAAAAGATAGTTGTTGAATAAATTAATGAATTTTTAGTAGGTTTTGGTTAAACTTTATTCAAAATAATAATAGGATCTTAATGAGTAACATCATTTTTTATCAAGTAGATGTTTATTTCTCAGGGTTACTGAATATTATATAAAGTAGATTTAGCCTAAGTTCCTTTTCTCTGTAAAATATAAACTCCAAAATAAAAATTTATATAATAAATGACCAATGGGATAGTTAACCAACTGCAAGATGCATCTATCTAAAAAATTATAGTATATTAATGAGTATTATTAATATATTAGTGGATCTGATAGTATTATGTTATATTAAGTTAATTAGTATTGATTTTCCTAGTAAATTCTTCCTTTAGCTAACCTTGATTTTAAATCCATGCTTCTGTGACTACTAAGGATACAACCCTAGAAGTTATTATTTTACTTTGACAATATATACAGAGAAAAGAAAGCTAGAAATTGCTAAAGAATAAGAAGTTCCTCCCCAGAAACATTTCTCACCATTCTCTCTAAACCCAATGAGCTCACTGAACTTGATTATCCTATTGACAAACTTGTGTATCCAGAGGATACACAGCAAGCTTAGAAAGAGAAACTCTTTGAATAAGACCCAAAGTAATATGTACCTAGGTCTGCTCTACCTGGAAAGCTAGCATCTTTGGAAATAGTCAAATATTTAATGTTAGCTTTCCTAGAGGGACTCCATAGTCAATCTCCACTCTGATGATTTCTTGTATTTAAAAAAAAAAGTGAAGTCACATCAACTATACAAACATAATATGGGTAAAAGTAAGTTAGTCTATTTAGTTCTCCTCTGATAGGACATTTTAATACATTCTGAATAAGGATCTGCCAATAATGTAAATATGTAGTTTATTATTTTTATTCTTTTATATTCTTAGCAATTGTCTACCTTCCTAGTTATGATAAATTCCATTTAGTTGCTAATCATTTTTAATAAAATGTTAGTATGCTTTTCTGAACAACTATTTTTGTTTATTGAATTGAGTAAATGGTATTTAACCCTGGTCATACCAAAATATCTTGACATAAGTATATCATATAACTTCTGTATCTTAACTAAATACCGAAGTATTCAGTTTTATTTTTTCTTACTTTGAACATTAGAGATAAAACAGTACTCAAAATTTGAAAAAGATTTATCACTGTATCAAAATTTTAGGGGGAAAGAGTCATTATTAGTATGTAGAATTTTTATTGAAGAAATTTGTATGCATCCAATGATATTGAAACTAGAGAATTCTGACTTTACATAGTAATTTTAGGCATTGGGTAATATGTAGTGTCTCCTGAATACCTAAATAGAGTTTACTTGATTTGAAAATGATGAAACCTTTGGCAATGTCCTTGTTACACATTTCCCATAACTTCTATTCAAGTGAACAAATATTTGATAATTTTACATTTCATATTAATTTATTTTACAGAACTAATGAAGCAAAATAATTCCTACAGTTCCATGAGTAAAGAAAACACATACATATTTTGATAGAGTTTTGTTAATAAGCCTCTTTCTCCCCAGATTTACTGTTTCTCTAAATGTCAAATTCTCACACATTTTAAAATTACCATAGAAATAGTGAAGTAAACTTAATATCTCACTTATCATGGAGAAATTTATGTGTTGCTATTGAGAATTGTAAAGCAGAGTTCAAGCTTCTTTTAACTTTGAATATGTAATACCAAACATCAAAACATTTAGTTTTTTTCTTACTTTCATGTTAGAGATAAATTAATACTCTAATTTTGGAAAACAGTTATCACTATTAAAAACTTGAAGGGGAAATACTCCATTATTAGTACATAAAATTTTTATTAAATGAATTGGTAGTGATTCAATGAAATTAAACCTAGAGAATCCTGACCTTACGCAGTAACCTTAAAAATAAATTAACATACTTTGCCTTCAGTACCAATTATTCTGATGAACAATGATATCTTGAATTTCCCACTTCATCAATTTTGTTATGTAAGGTTGTATAAGACATGATTGTTAAAGATAATATTTATTATTTTTTTAGGTAAATGTTACAAAATTTACCAAACTGAAGGTTTAAAAGAATCAGTGAAATAGCATAATGAAAAAACCCAAAAGAGAATTCAAAAAATGAAAACAATTGTCTTATTAAAATGGAAAATATGTTCACTATAACCACTCTATTTCCACAAAAAAAGACAAAGTAAAAGCACTTTAAAATTAAATTAGTTTGTTTTTCAAATATAACCTTCATTTTATTTATTTTATAGTATTGTCTTTATTTTGCAAGTATATATTAACAATTTTATGTATTACATATTAGAATATTAAGAATAACAGTGTTTACTCTTAATATCATATGATGTCTCTGTGCTCTTTATTATTTCGGTTATTAGTAAATACAAAACATCTCTCAATGGCATAAAATTTCTAAGTTGGTTTTTGTGTGTACCTAATTCAGAATTCCAGCTCTAACTCTGAAGTACACTAATGTGTCTTGTATTTTTTTTTAATTTTTATGGGAGTATAGTTCATTTATAATGTTGTGTTAGTTTCAGGTGTACAACAATGTGAATCAGCCATGTATATATATACGTATATCTGTTCTTTTTCAGATTATTTTCCCACATAGGTCACCACAGAATACTGAGTAGAGTTCCCTGTGCTATACAGTAGGTCCCTATTAGTTATGTATTTTATACATATCAGTGTGTATATGACAGAGCCAGTCTCCCAATCTATCACTTCCCCCACCTCTGGTAACCACAGGTTTGATTTTGAGATCTCTGAATCTGTTTCTATTCTGTAAATAAGTTTATTTGTATTATTTTTTATTATACTCCACATATATTTGTCTTTCTCTTACTCACTTCACTTAGTATAATAATCTCCAGGTCCATCCATGTTGCTGCAAATGACATTATTTCATTCTTTTTTATGGCTGAGTAATATTCCATTGTATACATGTACCACATCTTCTTTATCAATTCTTCTGTCAATGGACATTTAGGTTGCTTCCATGTCTTAGCTATTGTAAATAGTTCTGCAATGAACACTGGAGTGCATGTAAGTGGGAATGTAAATTGGTACAACCATTATGGAGAACAGTATGGAGGTTCCTAAAAAAACTAAATATAAAACTACCTTATGATCCAGCAATCCCACTCCTGTGCATATATCGGGAGAAAATTGTAATTTGAAAATATACTTGCGTCTTGTATTTATTAATGACATCACAAATATTGTAGTTAAGCACATTTTGGAAATTCATCAGTACATAGCTTGAAAAACACAGTGATGTGTTTTCAAGTCAAAATGGTACTCCACATTTATTATTCTTTATTATATTATATTACTTCATTTTTCTCAGACCCACTGTGTACTTATATACATATCATACTAACATGATTTCATTTTCCTTTGCTCTAAGGTTACCCTTTATTTGAATATAAAATGATTTCTCCATTACACATTGAACCCAACACTAATTCCTATTAACAATATCCTCAGAACGTATACTGAATTTGTCTAATTATTCATATCTCCATGACAGACACTCTAGTACATTTCTCTAATTTCTCTTGCTCAAACTTCCAAAATGTTTTATTGGTTCCAATCTTGTCCCCCTAGTCATTTTTTATTAGAAGCAGTGATCTTTGTAAACTGGAAAAATACCAGGATACTTCTATGCTTAAAACTCTCCAGTGGTTTCCTTTCACAGAACATAACCCACTCCCTGCCAATTCTCTTTCATCTCATACCACTGTTCTGAGCATTCATTTTGCACCAGTTCACTAAACAGTCCCATTCTCTGAACTGGCCAAGTTTGTTTGCGCTGCTCACTATTCCTTCTGGCTGGAAACTCAGTGCTAGGCATGTGGGGCTCCTTTTGTCATTGAAATCCCATTTATCATCTACTTATCTCACCTCCTCACCCCTCATTTATAACCATCTATAATTGTATTTTTTATTGTTTATCTTTTACCACTAAAATATATAAGTTCTACAAGATCAGAGTCTTATTTACAGTTTTATGTCTAGCACCTAGAGCAGTACCTATTATGTAGTACATTCTTTCAAAGACTGTGTCATAAAAATACTTGCCCACTAATGATGGGCTTCTGCAATCCAATAAGGTGGAAAATAAAAATAAAAGACTGAAAAGGAAAATTAATTCAGACAAAATTCAAAGTTACAACATTAATCTGCATGCCTCATCGGTCATCAAATAGGTAATATAGAAAAGGAAAGCATAAACAAAGCAAAAAGACAACCCTGAAAATATTTGCAAATGAAGCAACTGACAAGGGATTAATCTCCAAAATATACAAACAGCTCATGCAGCTCAATATCAAAAAAACAAACAACCCAATCAAAAAATGGGTGGAAGATCTAAATAGACATTTTGCCAAAGAAGGCATATAGGTGGCTAAAAAGCACATGAAAAGATGCTCAGCATCACTAATTATTAGAGAAATGCAAATCAAAAAGACAATGAGCCATCACCTCACACCAGTCAGACTGGCCATCATCAAAAAATCTACAAACAATAAATGCTGAAGAAAAGGGAACCCTCTTAACACTGTTGGTGGAAATGTAAATCGGTACAGCCACTATGGAGAACAGTATGGAAGTTCCTTAAAAAACTAAAAATAGAGCTACCATATCATCCAGCAATCCCACTCCTAGGCATATTTGCAGAAAAAACATAATTGGAAAAGTTACATGCAACCCAGTGTTCTTTGCAGCACTATTTACAATAGCCAGGACATGGAAACAACCTAAATGTCTATCAACAGAGGAATGGATAAAGAATATGTAGTACATATAGATACAATGGATTATTACTCAGCCTTAAAAAAGAATGAAATAATGCCATTTACAACAGCATGGATGGACCTAGAGATTGTCATACTAAGTGAAGTAAGTCAGACAGAGAAAGACAAATATATGATATTGCTTATATGTGAAATTTAAAAAAAAGGGTACAAATGAACTTATTTAAAAAACAGAAGTAGAGTCGCAGATGTAGAAAACAAACTTATGGTTACCAGAGTATAAGTGGGGGGAGGGATAAACTGGGAGATCGGGATTAACATATACACACTACTGTATATAAAATAGATAACTTATAAGAACCTACTGTATAGCACAGGGAACTCTACTGAACAGTCTGTAATGGCCTATGTGAGAAAAGAATCTTAAAAAAGAGTGGATATATGTATATGTATAACTGATTCACGTTGCTGTACACCTGAAACTAGCACAACATTGTAAATCAACTATACTGCAATAAAAATAAATTAAAAAATAAAAATACATATGAAAAAAATAAAAAAAAATAATAATAATTCCTTGGCAAACAGACCTATGGTTGCCAAGGGGAAGGGGGAGTGGAGGAGGGATGGATTGGGAGTTTGGGATTAACAAACACAGACTATTATATATATATATATATATATATATATATATATATATATATATAACTGAATTGCCTTGCTGTACACCAGAAACTAACACAAAATTGTAAATCACTATACTTCAATAAAGTAAATTTTTTTTTTACAAAAGAAAACAAAACCAGTAATTTAGAGACTAACAAGCTAAACAAAGTTGTTGATGCCCCAATATAGTTTACTCTTTTTCAAAAGATAGTTTAAAGCATCACACTAAATGGGATACAAATTTAAAACAAACAAACTAAACACTAAAACAACAAGAGATTTCATAACTTTCTCCCTGAGCAGGCATGAATTCTTTTACTCTATCCATCCTTTGGCTCAGGTAAAAAATAATAATAATAATGGTGTCTGCCTTGACACTTCCTTTTCCCTCAGAGCTCGTGTCCAACCATCAGTACATCTTGGCAGGTGTACCTTTAAAATATATCCAAAATCCAACTATTTCTCAATATCTCCACTGGTACTCCCCTGGCCCAAAGCAGTATCATTTCTCACCTGAAAATTTGCAAGAGTTCCCAGTGGGTCTCCCTACTCCAACTCCTGCTCCACTTCAATATATTTTCCACATAAAGCTCAATCATTTCTTTAAAGCATAAGTCAAATGTCACTTTTCTGCTCATGACACTCCAGTTTTTTCCTCTCAATTGGAGCAAAAGCCAAACTCCTTACAGTGGTCAACAATCCCCTATCTTGTATGATTCTCTGTTGCCTTTCTGACCTCATATCTTGGCACTTGCCCTCTGTCTCTGCTCAAACTATACCAGCCACCTTGCCATTCTTTGAACTTGCTGAGCATGTCTTCACCTCAGGGCCTTTCACTTGCCATTTCTTCTTCCTGGAACACTCCCTGCCCCAACTCCATTTCACTTGGTTCACTTCATTATTTTCTTTATGTATAATAAATGATATTTATCATCAAATAGTCATTATAAGTCTGGTCTATGATATGTATTAGAAAATAGTGAAAACCTTGTTTTAGATGTGTGGCCTAGCTTAGAATTTAATATAACTGATTCTTGAGTGAGAATGTTTGGGATGAAAAACTAGCTCTGCCCTTCTAAATTTTCTTTAAATTCCTCTAAATCTCAACTTCTTGCTTTGTAGGATAGGTATACATGTCCATCTCACTGGGTTACTCAGGGAGTATATAAGATATTGTGAAATGCTTGCCTGGCTCATAGTAATTAATTCCATTATTATTATGTCAGTATGATCCCTGCCTAATGTTTGTAATTATCCTGACATAGTTACAATTGTGTGAAAAATATAATCTGCATATTATTTTTCCACCAGAAATTATATCTTAAATATTTTTACATACAGCTAAATAGCTTTAAAATAGCAAAATCAAATTTTGCTCTTTCAAATTTCAAATCCTGTGTATATTATGGCATGCAATCGAGACACCATGATTTGTATATCATCTAGCCTCCAATTCTCTTTCATTATTGCACTGCAATAATAAAAATGCATTACAATAATAAAATAATAATATTCACCTGAATATTATACCCTCCTATGCATTAAGACAGTCCCTTAGTGAAATTCATGGATTCACGGGTGTAAGATTATTGGTTGAAGTGGTCTGAAACTTAGTTATAACTCCTGTGAAATTTACTCATTACTTTTCACAAAGATAGTATGAACTTATACTACCACAATATAAAATACTTACATATACATAAATTTGTTTCATTTATGTTCTATTTAAAAAAAAATAGAAAAATAAGTGATAAAAGAGAAATATCTGATCAGTGCTAGAGAAAAATACTTATATCTTTTTCCATTTGTTATTAACCTCAAGACGAATAAGCTAATAATGTCCAAGTTACTTCTTTAAATTCATATAACTGTTAAATATTTGTATTAAAAAGCTATTCACCCTCATTGTTTTATTTTGACTAGAAATAATAAGTATATAAGAAAGCAATCGAATATCAGGAACTGTAATTAAATGACCTTTTCTTTAAAAACTGAGAAATAACTTTGTGTCCACTGACTTGTTGTTCATGGATAAGAGCATAAAGACATTGTTTGAAAGTAGCATGTGTGCACAAAATACTGTGCCCCTAAAAGTAATTATTACCAGACAGAAATTGAATTTTTTATTTCAGCTTGAAACTGCTGCACCTGTTTGATCATTTGGCAAAGCTGCCTTTCTATTGTTGTTCAGGAGACAAAGTGACTGATTGATCTAATTACCCCAGTGTTAACCATTCTGCAGAGATCTTCTCATTTATAGCCTTGGTAGATGAGTACTATATTGCTGAGAGTTAAATGACCCAGCACAGGGAAATCTAGCTATAGAGAGAGAAAGAATTAATTTCTTCCCTACTTAATATGAGACTTTTTTCTAATTTTTTACTCAACTGAATAGAGGAAAATATGTAATAAATCAATCTATAATAAGTCAGATTATATATAATAAAGCCATACTGATTATCCTTTTTTCTAAATTTCAGTATAAAGAACGTAACTCCAAAAGTAGGAGACCCTGAAACCCGTAAAGCTATTCGTCGTGCCTTTGATGTGTGGCAGAATGTAACTCCTCTGACGTTTGAAGAAGTTCCCTACAGTGAATTAGAAAATGGCAAACGTGATGTGGATATAACCATCATTTTTGCATCTGGCTTTCATGGAGACAGTTCTCCCTTTGATGGAGAGGGAGGGTTTTTGGCACATGCCTATTTCCCTGGACCAGGAATTGGGGGAGATACTCATTTTGACTCAGATGAGCCATGGACACTAGGAAATCCTAATCATGATGGTAAGTGCATAGTTTTTTTCATTGTAAATACTTCTATTTTTATTTTTGGATGCCCAAGTGATTTACTAATTTATAAACTTAAACTAAACAAATAATTTGTTTTTAAGAGTACCAAAAAATACATGAGGCTTTTTATAACATTTTAGAACAAGAATTTGTACAAGTCAATAGACAATAATAGTTTTTCATGTGGCTTTTGATTAAAGATTAGAACTTTACAGTGTATTCTATAAATGCTTTAAAGTGAATTTTGTTTTCTATAAAGAGTCATTTAAAAGTTTCTAGAGTATTCAAGTCATGGGACATGCATTAAGTAAACTGTGCTATTTTTTTACACTTAATTCCAGTGTTTCCACTTGAAACTTAACCCTGATTGACATTGGTGGTATAGCTTCTACCATATCTTTTCTGTTTATTTTTTTCCATTATAACCTTTCTAATCTGTAAAACTTTTCTCCTTCTCTTTTGTCTCATCATTTCCTTGGTCTCCTAATCTGACATTCTTGTATGATATCTTTATAGAAACCAGATTCTTGCAAATCTATTCCAACATATCTATCAGTTTTCTAATCCTTATAGTTATTCTGATATGCAAAAATAATGTAAAAATTAAAAACTCAACAGCTAAAAGTATCATTACTTGATATAAGAAGCATGTGTTTCTTCCTAGGGAACAATTTTGTGTTTAAAAAATATTCACAGAATTATAGGATTCTAGAGTTATAAGATACTTAAGTCGCCATCTCCCATAATTCTTGTAATCAATACTTAAATATTTTACTTTTTCACCCCAGTAGAATGTTGAAAATGCAAGTGTGCATTGTTTAATGACAACTAATCAGCTAATAAAACTCTTAATTCCTCCTTGATGAGTTAAGCCCAGCTGTCAAATTAAGCTTTGTTAGTTCCTTAGAAGGTTTAGTTAGCTGGATTAGTGTAATAGTCTCGCATTTTTAGAGCATGTAGGATTCAAACACATTATGGATAGAATGAATTAGTTGAGTTAAACTTGAAATAACATTAATTTTCAAAGAAAGAAAATATAATAAATAACTGTTCATGTTTTCCAAAAGGAAATAAAATATCTAGTATTGACCAAAATGATCTTTTGTATTGTTATTAATAGGTGTATTTACTATAATATAAAATTATGATTTCATTTTTAAGAACTGGTTTGGAGACTAATGGCAACTATGTTGGGAGGATTCACTATAGTGGAATGAAAGCCAGATACTTTGGAGTCAAACGGATGTACATTCTTGGCTAAATGTTCAGTAGCTCGAGAACCTTCTAACATACTGTGTACTTGATTTCATTCTTTACCTTGTATTGCAGGGCTGGGGACCTTGTAAGGAGAAGTGCTTTCTATTCAGGCATGTTTAACTTACTGTATAGCTGAGTGTCTAATAATAAAATATCTGCAACATGATAGTTGGCCCATACTTGTTTGATGCATAATTCATTTAAAATTAAATGTATTTATTTTTATCAATATCACACAGGAATTCAAATGAAGTATTTCAGACTTCTTCAAGTCAATTGTTAAAATTGTTTTAAATAATGGAAAAATATTTGCATTTTAACTAATTGAGAAAAGTAGCACTTATAATGGTAGAATTTTGCTGACATAGGCATAACTGCATTTGCTTCCAAGGGAAAGATTTTCTTCTAAACTTCTGAACAGAGAAAATTGTATTTTATTCCAATAATGGGTCTAATTGTTGAAGATACTTTAAATTTGTAGCTTTGAAGTTGTGTTAATTTGGCTTTGTGGCCTCATAAATTTAAAATTGTTTTAAAATTCTATATGAAGGAGATGGTGCCTATTAAATGGCCTATATTTTCTCTTAAAATATTAAAATGGTCAAGAAAGCTGCACAAATCCTTTAAATGTATCCTCTATTAGCTGTACTTTTTTAGGCATTAACCAATACTTTTTAAAAATAAGTTCTAAAAATATCTATAGGGACATTTGAAGTGACACAGGAAATAAGAATTTTTCCACTGATTTGAGTATTATAGGTACTATTAATGTTTATTTGTTTTTTGTGATTTAAGAAGTCTTTCAAGGAATATATATGTGGGAAAGAATTCAGAAATGGGACATAGGAGCTAAATGTGTACAATCAAGTCGATGGACTTTTAACTCAGATTATGTATTAATACATTTGATTGCCTTTTAACTTATACTGTAGAAGTATAATAATTTTTTTACATATGCATTTATTAAAAACCTAAACAAAAATTATTTAACATTTAGTGTTTCATTTGGATGAAAATATTTCTCTACTGGTCCAATAAGAATATTTTTCCTTTTGAATGAGCTTAAAGAAAATGATTCTGCAAAATAAAAGTGTTCAGAATTGTAGAAGATTAAAGGAAAAGTTAACTGTTCAAGATGTAATACCATAAAGATTTATTGCTTAATTGAAATTCAGACTTTTAACTAGCAACAGGGCAGCTATGGTAATGTCATATGAAGTACTGATCGTTTATCAAAGGAAAAGCCTCTAGCTTTGTTGTGGTACTGTTGAATGTGTGGAGAATTAATGCATTTGTACATCCTAGATCCTTTCTGTAAGACTGTCTTTTTGTATCACAAATATACAGGCACAATTCTGACATCTTCACTGATAAACCTTTTTGTTTCTTTAATCTAGTCCTCCAATGCCCCTTGGCTTACTTCCCTGAAATTTTTTCTTTCTGTCCTACTCAGAACTCTTAAGCATCTAGAAAACAGAGAAGCTTGAAAGTTTAGCAAAAATGCAAATGACAGAGCCTCTTGATAAGTACCCAGCTCATTTTCCACATCATATTGCTCACCTAATGAAGGCAATTTGAATTCTGTCTGCCTCAAAAGAGATAAAACAGTGTCTTAGTCTGCCAGTAATCCTTAATTCATTGTTATCCACTTTCCTATCAATTTGCTTATAGTCATGATACCTTTTGAAAGCTTAAGCTAATGCTCATTAAGAAGATTACACAATACTTACATTAAAATAAATAAGTACACCACACACACACACACACACACCCCCTTAGTAAATAGAATGCCATTTTTGCTCCAAGATTTTTTTTTTTTTTTTCCTTTAAGGAGTGGATAAGCAAAACATCTGCATAGTAATTCTAAACAGAAAATGTTACAGTGATATGGTTTTTTAAAAAGTATACATTGCCCGAATGTGTGTTAGAAAATTTAAATCTAGCAAAATGTTAAGATTCATTTTGAGCATGATTATCATATTGTTTCCTTGGCTACTGTATAAAGTTTAAATGGTAATGTCAATGTAAACACAAACTTACCACAAAGATTCTTTCTAATTAGACAAGTAATCTACCACAGAGGATTCCAAATTGATAATTGCCAAGCAAAAAGTTATCTATTAAAATAATATATAAAACTATGACAAGAGAAATATCCAGATGCATATCTTATTTTCCTATGTAGTTCTATTAACTATTCTATTAACAAAAAGAATGCATTGCCTTGCCTCTGTTTGTTGTTGTAAAGGTCACTGCCTAAAGTCAGAAGGTGATCATGGGGTGCTCAGAGCTGTTGTGGCAGTCTATCCAAAAACTAAGGAGAGAGCAATGATGATGAGACATCAAAATCCTTAAATCTATCGCATCATTATGATAGTTAATTTTATGTGTCAAGTTGATTGGTCTAAGGGATGCCCAGATTACTGGTAAAATATTATTTCTGGATTTGCCTGTGGGGTGTTTCTGGGAGAGATTAGCATTTGATTTGGTAGACTGAGTAAAGTAGATCTTCCTTCACCCATGTGGGCAGGCATGATCCAATTCATTGAGGGCCAGTATAGAACAAAAGAGAAAGGGTGAATTCTGTCTCCCTTCTTGATATGGCACCTGCATCTTTCCCTGACTTTGTACTTCAGAACTCCTGGTTCTTGGGCCTTTGGACTCAAACTGAATAAACCATCAGGTTTCCTGGTTCTTCAATTTACTGACAGCAGATAGCGGGACTTCTTAGCCTCCATAACCTCATGAGCCAATTCCTATAATAAATCTACTCTAATATAGCCATATATATCCTACTGATTGTATTTCTCTGGAGAATACAAACTAATATAATCATTAAATGTGAAACGGTCAAATTCTACATCCAAGCCCACAAATTCTTTGAATAGACCAAGTTTAAATTAAATATCTTCATGATATAATGCTTGAGTCAATGGACATGATTTATGCAAACCAGGGAGAGTTAACTTTCTGTAAGAGAGATTTTGTCATTGGTGTGCAAATACAAGTTTACCAAGAGGCAAACCTAGGCCTTAGCAAGCTGTCTGTCACCTCCCCAATTTTTATGCTCATTTTGCAGCTGGATCTGCTATATAATATTTTTCAGATGCCTGCACGTTTTGGACTTTGATCTTTGAGAACAAGAAGGGTTAGTTGCCAAACAGTTATTACCAAGAGTCCTAGAAGTGCTGCAGTCTGTGGCAATATTGTCTGTATCAATCTGTCTTGCACTTTTTGAAAATACGGGAAGAACTTGATATGACTGGACAGTCAAGGACTTTAACCCATCCTTAAAACCAGAGTATTTATTGAGATTTTACATTGTAAAAATATTAGCTGTCTGCCACACAGTTATTACCTTATGATGCTTTACCAAAACTTTCTAAAGTAATTTGGATTTGAAAACTATGATAGAGGTTTTTTGTTTGTTTTTAAAAACCTTCCTTCCTTCCTTCCTTCCTGGAATAAACTTCATTTCACTGAGTTTATTTCATTTCACTAGGCTGGTGACCTAAAATTTGATAGTCTTTACTTTTTCAAAAACTCTCAATTATGTTGTTTCATATGATTACTATGCAGTCTCTACTTGGTTATGTATTTTTAGATCTTTGTGTCCAATTAGAGAATAGCAGATGAATTGATGTCATCACACTCAAAATATTATTACATTATATCAGTTTTATTAAAGTATATAGATGGGTCATGAACATTAAAATACATGTAACATAGAGCAGAAACAGAGCCAGACATTTCAATGGCTTAACACAATAGAATTTTATTTCTTGCTCATGTGGTGGGGCAGAGGGACTGTCCACTCACTCAGCCAGAGACCCAGAAAAATGGAGGCTCAGCCATCATCAAGACATGATTTTCAGAGTTTCCTCAGGCATAAACATCCAGACAGCAGCTGAGCGAACCAAGGTAGTTTTGCTCATTTGCTTATATGCCAGACCTGCAAGCAGTAAATATTATTCCTCCCCAAGTTCCACTAACTAGAATTCAATCATATGGCCACATCTAATCATAAAGAAAGCTAGAGAAGGCTTATTTTTTTTTAATTGCAGTATAGTTGATTTATAATGTTGTGTTAGTTTCAGGTGTGCAACAAAGTGAATCAGTTAAACGTATACATATATTCACTCTTTTTTAGATTCTTTTCCCATATAGGCTATTACAGAGTATTAAGTAGAGTTCCCTGTTCTATACTGTAAGTCCTTATTAGTTATCTATTTTATATATAGTAGTGTGCATACGTCAGTCCCAATCTCCCAATTTATCCCTCCCCCCACTTACCCCCTGGTGACCATAAGTTTGTTTTCTACATCTGTAACTCTGTTTCATAGATAAGTTCATTTGTACCCTTTTTTTAGATTCCACATATAAGCGATATAATATGATATTTGTCTTTGTCTGACTTACTTCATTCAGTATGACAATCTCTAGGTCCATCCATGTTGCTGCAAATGGCATTATTTCGTTCTTTTTTTTTTTTTTTTTTTTTTTGGCTAATATTCCATTGTATATATGTACCATATCTTTCAAAAGCTTTATTTATTTATTTATTTAATTTTATTGGTGTTTAGTTGCTTTACACTGTTGCGTTAGTTTCTGCTGTACAGCAAAGTGAATCAGCCATATATATATATATATATATATATATATATATATATATATATTCCCTCTTTTTTGGATTTTCTTCCCTTTTAGGTCACCACAGAGCACCGAGTAGAGTTCCCTGTGCTATACAGTAGGTTCTCATTAGTCATCTGTTTTATACATAGTAGTGTATATATGTCAATCCCAATCTCCCAGTTCATCCCACCCCCTCTTCCCCCTTGGTATGCATACATTTGTTCTCTATGTCTATGTTTGTATTTCTGCTTTGCAAATAAGTTCATCTATACTATTTTTCTAGATTCCACAAATATATGTTAATATACGATATTTATTTTTCTCTTTCTGACTTCACTCTGTATGACAGTCTCTAGGTCCATCCACGTCTCTGCACATGACACAATTTTGTTCTTTTTTATGGCTGAGTAATATTCCATTGTATATATGCACCACATCTTCTTTATCCATTCATCTGTTGATGGACATTTAGGTTGCTTCCATGACCTGGCTATTGTAAATAGTGCCTAAATGAATGTTGGGATGTATGTATCTTTTTGAATTATGGTTTTCTCCAGATATATGACCAGGTTTGATGAGCAACTAGTCAGTGTCTGCCACACCAATAAGTTGTGAGGTAAAAACAATGCTAGATTGATATTAGATATACTACTCTACATCTGTGGGTAAGCTGCTTAACCATAATTTGCCTTAATGCAGATTTTAACCTATTGATCATTATTTACCTTCTGTCATTCCTCTCCTTATATAGTATGTGTAGGAATTATCTTTCTAATCCATCTTCTTATAGAGTATCTATCCTTAAATCTAGGTAGACAACCAAGCACAATGAAGTGCAATTTTCAAATTTAACCATTAGTTAGTTTATTAATATAGAAAAATAATGTCCTTAAGTTTTTGAAAAAAATGCAGTTGGTTGGTGTTAATAATTTGATAGTTTTTTTATTGACTAAATTATCAAGACCATTAATGAATTTCTACCTTAGTTTTGTGCAATTGTTTTTTGCAGTGTTACAACCATACCATTACAAAACCTGGCATTCTACCATTTTAGTAATTTCCTTATATTTTAAACACAACAAAACTATCAACTAATTGTTCTCACATTTAATTTATAACTCACTTCTTCGTTTTTAATCAAATATTGCCACGACTTACCTCCTCCACAGTCTGTTGATTAGGTAGCAAAGCAGTAGCAGAAATCGCCCATGTTGCAATTAACAGTGGAAATTATACTTTGCCATTAACTGGATGCATCAGAGAACAAAAGAGTTGGTCTACAAGAGACCAAGAGGGGAAGGTTCTATCTCTGTTAGGCAAGGCTATGCTAAATGCATTTGCCCTGAACAATGGAAATTGACCTAAGACTATAGAATATCAGCCTTTCTCCAGGTTTCAATTGAAATGGTTATTTGGCCAATATGAAGAAAGGTAGGGAAATCAAGAAATGATTTAAAAACTCTCTCTGCTGGTTATTGTCAGTCTCATTCAAAGTTGCGTAAAGAAGAAAACAGTGAAAAATAAATACTAATAGAAGCCAAATTTAATTGAAATTATTTAAAATTCAGCTTATCTATTTAACTCATTTATTCCTCACAACAAATTTATAAGGAAGATAGTGTAATTATTTCCACTTTGCAAGGAAATAGAGGCACAGAAAGTTTGGTAACTTGCTTAAGTTTACCTAGTTAGTAACAAAAAATGATACCACTAAAAGGATACTGAAAAAACTACTGGAAGATTCAGGAGAAAAGCTGATTGCTGAAAATATTTTATCTAGTGAACCAGAAAGTCAATATTGGAAACAACTCAAAATACCCATAAAGTCTCTCTATGGAACAGGAAAATAAAACCTATTATTGCTTTAAAAACTGAATCTGTCATGTGGAAGAAAATCTTGGTAAGCATTTTCAGGAAAACGTAATAAGATAAAATGATGTGAAATTCAAGGATAGATATTAGAACACCTATAGATAGCTCCAGTGTAAGAAGTAAGATTCTTCCAAAAGAAGGAAGAGTAAAAAATTAAAGCAAACTAAGTAAGCAAATGCATATTAGAAAAGTCTTTTAAAGTATGACAGTAGTATGCAATTCGAAAGGAGTCATTGCATTCATTGCAAAATTACCAAATCAGATCCATAAATAAATACATCCTACAAGTAAAAACAAGATCCCATTAACCAAAAGGCAGAAAAAAGAAATACAGGATCTCCTCAGAGGCCAAAATACAAGGTTAATCATTTTGTGTGTTTTTTAACCTTTGCTATGCTAATTGCTAAAAATGATGGAAAAAATTACACATAATATTCTTCTATATTCTAAAGCTTCCTTGCTCTTTTTAATATTAAACTTCATCTGTGGTTTTAAAATATTTCTATATAAATGATCTTTATTTTAGAAATCATATGTGTTCTGAGTGATACTTTCTTGTGATTTGGTAATAATATAAAGGTAGAAGGAAATTGTGGAGTAAATATTCAGCATTTATATAAAATATAACATTAGCATAGAGGTCTACTAATATTACTGTATTTTCATACACTCTCCCTTCAACAAATATTTCATTGATCATTAGGATATTAGTAATATGGTAGAAATCTCTACTTCGTATAGTAGGAACCCAAGGGAAAGACTAAGCATTACATAAGATCCCAATAAAAATATTAATAATCCACACCATTTTAAAAGAAGATTTTTTACAATCTAGGATAGAGACATAATACAATTATTTATAATACTAAAATACTGACTGTGAGAAGTATCATAATAGTAGTTTTAAAAGAACACTCTTGAAATACATGCTTTTGGAGGAGTAGATATTTCAAAGATCCTTCTTATTACTAAATAACTAATCAAGGAAGCATACATTTAACTGAGTAGATGGCATCACATTCAGCAAATAATATCTTCAAAGTATCAGGAAAACAATGAACTGAAACTAGAGTTTTGAGTAACCTGCACATGTGAAAAGCAAAGACCAAGGTTTAGGTCAGGGACAAAGTGAATCTGAAGATTCTATATTAAAATACAAGCACTTGGATATAGACAATATGATCCAAGCTTCATAATATCACCCACCACTACATACACACTCAGATCCCAGTATAAGTGAATACATGTTCTCTCTAGCAGAAACATACTGGCTTTAGGCTCTCAGATTTTTTTCATAGATAGATATAATGTAAATGTAAAGATTACTAAACATAAAAGGAAATCAAGCATATTGAATGAGAGTCTGCTTTAAAAAAGAGATTATTCCCCAGGAATTTAAGTTACTGAAATTATAAATTTAAAATACATAAAATTTCAGGGTGTGATAGCTCTAAAAAGGAGAGACGAAATCACAGAAATGAACAAGAAACAAGATATCATTTAAAAAGATGAAGAAGAGCTGAAAAATAAAACCTAAAAATGTAATAGTAAGAATAAAATATAATAATAATGGGTAGGTTAAACAGCAGACTAAAATTAGCTGAAGACAGTGAATAATAAGATAGATTTAAATAAATCCACAACTCATAGTATGGAGAGTAAAAAGGATGAAGCATACGAAAGAAAGATTAAGAGATAAGGAAAATAGAACAAAAGATCTAATATAAATACAATTGGAATCCCAGAAAGAGAGAATCACAAAAAAAAAAAAAAAAGATAAGAAAAGAAGCACTATCTGAAGGTATGCTAATTGATAATTACCTAGAAATAAAAGTGTAAATCCACAGATGGAATCCCAATTTATTCAAAACATCATAAATTCACACACACACACAAACACACACACTTTAGAGTAAATGCGAGTTACCAAAGACAAAGAAAAGATTTTCAAAACATATAGATGGAAAGCACACTTCACCTATAACTAGCCAGGAAATTCCCCAGACAATAAGGATCTCCAGTAACAATGAAATCTTTTGAAATGCTCAGGAAAAATAACTATCGGTCTAGAATTATCCAACAAAACTATCTTTCAGAAGTTAAGATGAAATAGAAAATTTAAAAGGATAAAAAATTAGACAAATGGCAATTCAGTTAACAACTCTAAAAGACTTTCTAACACTTGACAAAATAACCCTATAACAATCTTAGATAAAATTTTGATCAAAGAAATTAATAAATATTTCATTTATGAAATAATAGTAATGTGTAATCTGTACAACTAAAAAGAGACAGGAGACGCTTACTGAAAAATAACTACATGAAAACCAGGGAAGGAGAGATCAATATTGAAATACTCTAAGATTCTTATATAGTTTAACAATAAGGTTAAGGAATTAATCTTATATTCTGGTAAACAAGCATAATAAACTGTGAACAACAAACAATAAAAAATAAATAAATAAATAAATAAATTAATTAATTAATTAATATAAATTAAAAAAAAAACTTTAAGCAGTGCATAACTTCCAAAATATGCATAGACACCAAAACAGGAACTACGAACCTGCAAAAAGGAGACCCCAACACAGTGTTAAAAAGGAGACCCCAACACAGTGTTAAAAAGAAGACCCCAACACAGTAAGTTAAACAAAATGAGAAGACAGAGAAATATGCAGCAGATGAAGGAGCAAGGTAAAAACCCACCAGACCAAACAAATGAAGAGGAAATAGGCAGTCTACCCAAAAATAAATTCACAGTAATAATAGTAAAGATGACCCAAAATCTTGGATATAGAATGGAGAAAATAAAAGAAACATTTAACAAGGACCTAGAAGAACTAAAGAGCAAACAAACAATGATAAACAACACAATAAATGAAATTAAAAATTCTCTAGAAGGAATCAATAGCAGAATAACTGAGGCAGAAGAACAGATAAGTGACCTGGAAGATAATATAGTGGAAATAAATACTGCAGAGCAGAATAAAGAGAAAAGAATGAAAAGAATTGAGGACAGTCTCAGAGACCTCTGGGACAACATTAGATGCACCAATATTCGAAGTATAGGGGTCCCAGAAGAAGAAGACAAAAAGAAAAGATCTGAGAAAATATTTAAAGAGATTATAGTTGAAAACTTCCCTAACATGGGAAAAGAAATAGTCAGTCAAGTCCAGGAAATGCAGAGAGTCCCATACAGGATAAATCCAAGGAGAAACATGCTGAGACACATTAATCAAACTATCAAAAATTAAAAACAAAGAAAAAATATTAAAAACAGCAAGGGAAAGCAACAAATAACATACAAGGGAATCCACATAAGGTTAACTAACAGCTGATCTTTCAGTAGAAACTCTGCAAACAAGAAGGGAGTGGCAGGACATATTTAAAGTGATGAAAGGAAAAACCTACAACCAAGATTATTCTACTCAGCAAGGATTTCATTCAGATTCGAAGGAGAAATTAAAACTTTAACGACAAGCAAAAGTTAAGAGAATTCATCACCACCAAACCAGCTTTACAACAAATGCTAAAGGAACTTCTCTAGGCAGGAAACACAAGAAAAGGAAAAGACTTACAATAACAAAAACAAAACAAGAAAATGATAATAGGAACATACATATTGATAATTACCTTAAATATAAATGGGTTAAATGCTCCAACCAAAAGACATAGACTGGCTGAATGGATACAAAAACAAAACCCATATATATGGTGTCTACACTCCAGACCTAGGGACACATACAGATTGAAAGTGAGGGGATGGAAAAAGATATCCCATGCAAGTGGAAATGAAAAGAGAACTGGAGTGGCAATTCTCATATCAGACAAAATAGACTTTAAAATAAAGACTCTTACAAGAGACAAAGAAGGACACTACATAATGATCAAGGGGTCAATCCAAGAAGAAGGTATAACAATTAAAAGCATTTATGCAACCAATATAGTAGCACTTCAATACATAAGGCAAATGCTAACAGCCATAAAGAGGGAAATTGACAGCAACACAATAATAGTAAGGGACTCCAACACCCCACTTTCACCAATGGACATATCATCCAAAATGAAAATAAATAAGGATACCTAAGCTTTAAATGACATATTAAACAAGATGGACTTAATTGATACTTATAGGACATTCCATCCAAAAAAACAGAATACACTTTCTTCTCAAGTGCTCATGGCACATTCCCCAGGACAGATCATATCTTGGGTCATGAATCAAGCCTTGGTAAACTGAAGAAAACTGAAATTGTATCAAGTATCTTTTCCAACCACAGTGCTATAAGACTAAGTATCAATTACAAGAAAAAAACTGTAAAATATACAAACACATGGAAGCTAAACAATACAATACTTAATAACCAAGAGATCACTGAAGAAATCAAAGAAGAAGTCAAAAAATACCTAGAAACAAATGACAATGAAAACACGATGACCCAAAACCTATGGGACACAGCAAAAGCAGTTCTAGAGGGAAGTTTATAGCAATACAATTGTACCTTAAGAAACAAGAGGGGCTTCCCTGGTGGCGCAGTGGTTGAGAATCTGCCTGCCAATGCAGGGGACATGGGTTCGAGCCCTGGTCTGGGAAGATCCCACATTCCGTGGAGCGGCTGGGCCCGTGAGCCACAGCTACTGAGCCTGCACGTCTGGAGCCTGTGCTCTGCGGCAAGAGAGGCCACGATAGTGAGAGGCCCACACACTGCGATGAAGAGTGGCCCCCACTTGCCACAACTAAAGAAAGCCCTCACACAGAAACGAAGACCCAACACAGCAAAAATAAATAAATAAATTAATTAATTAAAATCACATGGAAGCTAGCAAACAAACAAAAAAAAAGAAACAGGAAAAATTTCAAAGAACCAAATATTACACTTAAAGCAATTAGAGAAAGAAGAAGAACAACAACAACAAAAAAACAAAGTTAGCAGAAGGAAAGAAATCATAAAGATCAGATCAGAAATAAATGAAAAAGAAATGAAGAAAACAATAGCAAAGATCAATACAACTAAAACCTGGTTCTTTGAGAAGATAAACAAAATTGATAAACCATTAGCCAGACTCATCAAGAAAAAAAGGGAGAAGACTCAAATCAACAGAATTAGAAATGAAAAGGAGAAGTAACAACTGAGACTAAGCAACTATATGCCAATAAAATGGACAACCTGGAAGAAATGGACAAATTCTTAGCAAAGCACAACCATCTGAGACTGAACCAGGAAGAAATAGAAAATATAAACAGACCAATTACAGGCACTGAAATTGAAACTGTGATTAAAAATCTTCCAACAAACAAAAGCTCAGGACCAGATGGCTTCACAGGTGAATTCTATCAGACCTTTAGAGGTCAGGTAACACCCATCCTTCTCAAACTCTTCCAAAATATAACAGAGGAAGAAACATGCCCAAACTCATTCTAAGAGGCCACCATCACCCTGATACCAAAACCAGACAAAGATGTCACACAAAAAAAGAAAACTACAAGCCAGTATCACTGATGAACATACATGCTGAAATCCTCAAAAAAATACTAGCAAACAGAATTCAACAGCACATAAAAAGGATCTTATACCATGATCAAGTGGGGTTTATCCCAGGAATGCAAGGATTCTTCAATATACGCATATCAAACAATGTGATACACCACATTAACACATTAAGGAATAAAAACCATATGATAATCTCAATAGATGCCGAAAAAACTTTTGACAAAATTCAACAACCATTTATGATAAACTCTCCAGAGAGCAGACGTAGAGGAAACCTACCTCAACATAATAAAGGCCATATATGACACCCCCAGCCAACATTGTTCTCAGTGGTGCAAAACTGACATAATTTCCTCTAAGATCAGGAAAAAGACAAGGGTGCCCATGCTCACCATTATTATTCAACATAGATTTGGAAGTTTTAGCCACAGTAATCAGAGAAGAAAAAGAAATAAAAGGAATCTAAGTCAGAAAAGAAGAAGTAAAACTGTCACTGTTTGCAGATGACATGATACTATACATAGAGAGTCCTAAAGATGCTACCAGAAAATTCCTAGAGCTAATCAATGAATTTTGTTAAGTAGCAAGATACAAAATTAATGCACAGAAATCTCTTGCATTCCTATACACTAATGATGAAAAACTTGATAGAGAGATTAAGGAAACACTCCCACCTACCATTGCAACAAAAAGGATAAAATACCTAGGAATAAACCTACCTAAGGAGACAAAAGACCTGTATGCAGAAAACTATAAGACACTGATGAAAGAAATTAAAGATGATACAAACAGATGGAGAGATATACCATGTTCTTGGATTGGAAGAATCAACATTGTGAAAATAACCATACTACTAAAAGCAATCTACAGATTCAATGCAATCCATATCAAATTTCCAATGGCATTTCTCACAGAACTAGAACAAAACATTTCACAATTTGTGTGGAAACACAAAAGACCCTGAATAGCCAAAGCAATCTTGAGAAAGAAAAACGGAGCTGGAGGAATCAGGATTCCTGGCTTCAGACTATATTACAAAGCTACAGTAAACAACACAGAATGGTACTGGCACTAAAACAGAAATATAGATCAATGGAACAGGATAGAAAACCCAGAGATAAACCCACGTGCATATGGTCACCTTATCTTTGATAAAGGAGGCAAGGATATATAATGGAGAAAAGACAGCCTCTTCAATAAGTGGCACTGGGAAAACTGGACAGCTACATATAAAAGAATGAAATTAGTACACTCCCTAACACCGTATACAAAAATAAACTCAAAATGGATTAAATACCTAAATGTCAGGCCAGACACTATCAAACTCTTAGAGGAAAAGATAGGCAGAACACTCTATGACATAAATTGCAGCAAGATTCTTTTTGACCCACCTCCTAGAGAAATGGAAAAAAAAAAATGGGACCTAATGGAACTTAAACGTTTTTGCACAGCAAAGAAAACCATAAACAAGATGAAAAGACAACCCTCAGAATGGGAGAAAATATTTGCAAATGAAGCAACTGACAAAGGATTAATCTCCAAAATTTACAAGCAGCTCATGCAGCTCAATATCAAAAAAACAAACAACCCAATCCAAAAAATGGGCAGAAGACCTAAATAGACATTTCTCTGAAGAAGATATACAGATTGCCAACAAACACATGAAAGGGTGCTCAACATCACTAATCATTAGAAAAATGCAAATCAAAACAACAATGAGGTATCAACTCACACCTGTTAGAATGGCCATCTTCAAGATATCTACAAACAATAAATGCTGGAGAGGGTGTGGAGAAAAGGGAACCCTCTGACACTGTTGGTGGGAATGTAAATTCATACAACCACTATGGAGAACAGTATGGAGGTTTCTTAAAAAACTAAAAATAGAACCACCATATGACCCAGAAATCCCACTACTGGGCATACACCCTGAGAAAACCATAATTCAAAAGAGTCATGTACCACAATCTTCATCACAGATCTATTTACAATAACCAGGACATGGAAGCAACCTAAGTGTCCATCGACAGATGAATGGATAAAGAAGATTTGGCACATATATACAATGGAATATTACTCAGCCATGAAAAGAAACGAATTGAGTTATTTGTAGTGAGGTGGATGGACCTAGAGTCTGTCATACAGAGTGAAGTAAGTCAGAAAGAGAAAAACAAATACCATATGCTAACACATATAAATGGAATGTAAAAAAAAAAAAAAAGGGTTCTGACGAATCTAGGGGTAGGACAGGAATAAAGGCACAGAGGTAGAGAATGGACTTGAGGATATGGGGAGGGGGAAGGTTAAGCTGGGACGAAGTTAATGAGTAGCACTGACAGATATACACTACCAAATGTAAAATAGATAGCTAATGGGAAGCAGCTGCATTGCACAGGGAGATCAGCTCGGTGCTTTGTGACCACCCAGAGGTGTGGGATAGGGTGGTGGGAGGGAGACACAAGAGGGAGGGGATATCGGGATATATGTATACATGTAGCTTATTCACTTTGTTATATAGCTGAAATTAACACAATATTGTAACACAATTATACTGCAATAAAGCTGTTTAAAAAAATAAAGAAGCAAAACCAGACACAGGCATATATATTGCTTTTCAAAGCAAGGGAAAGATATCACAATTTTAAGAATAGTGATTAATTCTAAGGGAAGCAGAGGAATGAAATATGGACTAGATATAAGTAGATGTAAAGGAGTTGGCAATAATTTATTTTTAAGTTGGGATGATGGATTTTCAGGTTTATATTATTATGCTATGCTTCATAATTTACATATATGTTAACGATATTGTTTTACTTGTATCAAATATTGCATAATCAGAATTATATTATTAGAAAGGGTCTTGCTAAGAGTACAGAACTCCAAAATACTATTGATCCTAATCAAATATACCAGTAACATTGAATAGAACTTTTCCTGCAAAAAAATGTGTTTGAATAGAGAATTAAGGGAAAATTATAATTTTGACAGAGAAATGGAAAGAAGAAAATATTAAGACAAAGAAACTATGTGGAAAAAGTCATAGAGTGTAAAATAATTAGGACATGTTGGTCTAGAACAGGATTTCTCAACCTCAGCACTATTGAAATTTTGGGACCCATTATTTTGGGGAGCAGGGAGGAGTTTCCTATATATTAATTGCATTATCCCTGGCCTCTATCCATAGATGCTAGTAGCAACCTCAATTGTAAATAACCAAAATCGTCTTCCAGCCAAAACTGTCTCCAGTCTTTCCCAACTGTCCACTAGGGGAAGGGGAGTGCAAAATATTCCTCAGTTGAAACCCCTGGTCTAGAAAATGGGATAATTAAATGTGACCATTAGTAATAAGCTAAAACTATGAAGTTCAGTTTTATTTAATTTGTTGAAATTATTTAGTAACAGGTTGATGAAGTCGATTTCTATTATGGCCCATTGGAATCCACCAAACTAGATTTAACAAGAGAATAACATGAACACACCTATGATTTAGAACATTTTATTAACAACAAAATATATATTTTATGGTATATTAAACACATTTTTATGTTTACGTATTAAACCAGTGACAAAAAGCCCTGGCTTAAAATAAAAGTTTTTTACCTAATGAAACTTTTCACTTAGAGTCCTTTTTGTGGGAGTGAATCTACAAAAATTTTAGCTGGATGAGTGGTATTAATGTTTTTTACCTAATAGAAACATGCAGGGGTAATGTTCATTTCTGTTTTGCAGTTTATTTCTCAGCAAGGAGATCCAGAAAAAATAAATTAGTTGAAATTTAAACTTTTAAATTTACCTAAACTTTCAACTTAATTCCCTGGCCTTAACAGATAACCATGTATCTTAAATTGAAATCAGTTTATGTAATTATATTCACAGATCTTTTCTGCCTCATTTTTGACTTTTACTCATTGTTTCCTCATGAATTCCTGCCTTTGGGAAAAAATGGATGTGTTTTATGCCCATCACCCCTTCCATCATAAAATTCTACTCAGCCCTCAAGACCCAGCCTTTATCTAATCAGACTACCAAACTTTGTCTTAATCATTAACTCTTTTATTTGTAAATTTGCGGTCCACAAATATATACAGCACATTTACTTTAGTATCTTAAGAACATAATGAATTCTTACATAATAAATGAAACCAAACCAGAGATATCTTACAACACGCATTTCCAGACACAATAGATCATATTTTTTATCTTCTCAACATATTTAAAATAATCATTTTAATCAGGTAATAAGATAACTTCAAGTAGAACGCTTCACACTTTATCCTGAGGTCAGCTGGTGCAAGTCACCCGGAGAAAGTAAAAGAATCATTGAAGAAGCATTGGGAAATAGTTCCCATTACCTGGGTTTATTATCAACTCATATTATTTAAGTCAAACTAACCTGACTCACCCTGATTTATTTTCAACCCTGACCATATTCTTTCCCAAGCGTTATCTCTTCAGTTCAAGGTGGTGGGGTTGGGGCAATGACAGCAGGAAGGAGATCATTATCATCATACCCTTCCCTCAAGTTGACTGTTCTGTCCATTTCTATTCAGGACCCTGGGGGTTTATATCTGTTATTATGTTATTTTTCAAAAATGAAGAACCATTTAACACTACTACCAGCAGTATGTAAGAGTATACAATTTATTGACCATGAGCATAACAATAAATATGATATAATGATAAAGATAATAAAAATAAAATAAGACTATATACTGGACTTTAAGCACTGTTAGATGCCATAGATGAATTTTCATTTAATTTTCATTTCATTGCAACTCTATTATGTATAGTCTGTTATTATCCAAAAATTACAGATGAGGAAAGTAAAGTGCAAAGTGTTAAGTACTGAATCCAAGGTCATAGTTTGTGAGTGGGGATGCAGGTCATCTACCCATATAGGATAGCTGAACAACATGCAATTTAAACCACCCAAAGCTACCCACCTGAGTTTAACTCTAGTAACACCTAATTTCTCACCTTGACCAATTTGAATAGGTAAAAATGTAATTTCATGCATTTATAATTTTTGTTAATACTAGATGGCACATATTTTTGTACATATTATTCAACTGTATGTGTTTTGTGAATGTTCATTAGCTATTTCTCACCTTTGTTCTGATTGGACCATTCTACTGAATTATTTCATTAATTTGTAAAAGACCTTTAAATAGAAAGGATATTGGCAGTTTACCTGATTTTCTCCCACAGGAAGTGGGAGAGAGCAAAACTCCCTTATTTCATGAGGAAGAATTAGGGGGCTCCCTCTATTTGGCTTGCCTATGGGGAGTATCCTTCCTTTATTTGGGTACCAGATTGACAGGCATAGGTCATTTTCCCAGTATTGTATTACATTTTTTCAGTTCCATCCAAACATTTTATTGAAAAGTTGGGAAAGGCCAGTGTTACTATTTGATCTCAATGATATTTCAACTTTGATGATTTTTCAAATGATATATTCTTTGTCTTTTCATTGTTTAAAATTTCCCCCTATAATAATATGCAAAATATATTTCTTAATTTCTTCAAATATAGAATGTGGTTTAACAGACAGTATTTTATCCATTTTCTTTTTTTAATTTTTTGATGTGAAATAATTGGTTTTCTGAGTTCATAGGCAGCAGTGCTTTCTAATCAAAATGTTATGAAATTCACACAGTAAGTCTTATTAAGACTTTTGAAAAATATATAAAAAATATTATAAAGAATTATACATTCAGTATCTTACAAAAATTAATTCCATAGAATTCATAGCAACAGTGGAAACCAGATTAATTTTATCTTCCAAGTTTCCATAATTGAATAAATTACAATTTGAGTTTAACTAAAGCACATTTTGCTGTTGTGGTGCTTTTAAATTCTTTGACACTTGTCCCTTTGAAACATGGAGTTTCATTTCTCTCCCAATGAATATGGGCCCCTAAGTGAATCACTTCTAATGAATAGAATGTGGTGAAAGTAATGCTATGTGATTATGTGTTCTGAGACTATGTGCTAAAAAGCATATAGATTCTGCTTGGAGCTAGTGAGATATCTCTTTCTCTCTCTCTCTTTCTTCCCTCATTCCTTCTCAAGATATTTGCCTTTAGAGCCCAATCACCATGTTTAACAGAAACCCAGGCCATGTGGAGAGACCCAGGTGGAGAAGGACCTCCACCAATAACCAACACCAATTTGCAAGTTATGAGAGTGTGCCACTTCAGAAGTGGACCCTCCAGGTCCAGTCAACCTTTCAGAAGAATGCAGATCCAGCCAGTATCTAATTGCAGCCTCATGAGAGACATTGACACAACTTGGAGCTAAGTTTCTTACAAATTTCTGGCCCACAAAATCCATGAGAGATGATAAAGGATTAGTGTTGTTTAAACACATTGCTTTTGGGGGAGATCTATGAAGTGGCATAAAATAACTGAAACAGCTATGTACAAAGGAAAAGAAGGATATTTAAAAAATTACCTAGAAAATTCAAGGCAAAGAAATATAACAATACTTTGTAGATAATAAATACATGAAACATAAGGGAGTATACATATACAGATTACTAATTGAAATATGGGCAGTTGTCTAATAGTCTTAACGTTACTTTCAGTCATTAATTGATGAGTATATAAAACAATGGAATGTTATTAACTTTGATTCTTCTGCTTACATCAACAATTAAAGAAGAGGGTAGAGAACTGGCCATATTCCCTGCTTTTCTCATGTTTTTTAGAAGGAAATTAAATAAGTATGTGGACAAAGAATAGACAAGATGACTAAATATACAAAGATGAAAGTTTTGTTTCTAAATATTTTTACTAGAGTCTTTGGGTAATACACAAGTGTGAAATACTGTGAGCTTAAATAGAATGACCTATAGGAAATATGGAGAATATATAAAAATAGCTACACATATGACAAGGGAATGTTTAATAATGGGGTACCCTAGAATAAATTCTATGACCCATTATTTCATAAATTATTTGAAGAAGAAAATGCATTGAGAAGCATGTGACATTTTAAGGGCCCTAGACCCAATCAAGAAGAAAAATACTGAGATAAGTCTGAAAAGCTATAAAAGAACTCACAGAGATATGACTAGCCATAAAATTGGAAGATGTGTTTACTATGAGAATGTATAGGAATTTATCCAGAGAAAAATAACTCGTGAGATGTACAAAAAGTTAGAATCTGAACAATCAGCTATAAGTGAAGAACTTATTATTTGGAGTCAGAATAGCCTAGAGTTAATTTAGGAAAAGAATTATGTCCAAAAAAGTATGCTTAGAATTTAAATTATCAGAAGTATTTTAAAATGTCTTTATTTCTCACTGGCAAAATCAAAAGAGTGGTTGAAAATATAAATGCCTTGGCTATAATAGTCGATCTCCTGGTAGACAAATGTTCTCACTGAGTTAAAGGATAGATAAAATAATGTGTGTGTGTGTGTGTGTGTGTGTGTGTGTGTGTGTGTTTAAAGATATCAGAGAGCTGTCAGGAGATCTAGGACTTGAGAAGAAAAGATCCTGGTGAAAAAAGAACCAAAAAGAGAAAGGGGAGCCTATATACTAGGTAAAAATTGGGCATTTTGAAAATTCTGAAACTTTAGATAGAGAATTGATGTTAGCCTGCAGAGAAACCATGAGAACTTTTATGAATCTTATATATAGATAGAAACCAAAAATTGGAGTTTGAGGATATGAAGGAAGCCATGATTGAGAGGCCAAGATTTCTGAGAACAGGGAAACAGCAAGAAGTAAACCCCAATACTTTCTTGTACCCTTCAGGCTTTTGACAAATTTATAAAATGAACAGGATAAAATTCTAAGAGACAAGAAAAAAGGCACTGAAGCACAGAACACAGTTTTTAGTTGGCTTGTGGCAGTAAGGACACAAAAATTAGAATATAAGACCGGTCAATGGTGGTAGACTCTGGTAAACACCACATGTTCCAATTGGGACATCTAGAGAGTTATGCCTTAGGAGCAGGATCTTAAAAGGAACGTAAACCAGATTCCATTCAGTCTCTGACAAGATTGGGGTGATCTGTCCAAATTTCAGAACTGAATATTATCTGTATGAAAATGTCGTCCTCTAGGAACTCTGATTATTTTATACACAATGCCTGGCATTCAGTAAAAAATTACTAGGCAACCCAAAGAACTGGATGTAGAGAAAAACTTGAACATACACTCACACATACCCACCCACTCCACACACACATATGATGCAGATATTGGAATTATCATTCATAGACTTTAAAATAACTATGGTGAATATGTCCAAGAAATAGATTAGAAGATGAGGAGGTTTCAACAGTTAAATTAAATCTATTACAAAGCATCAAATAGAAACATTTGAACTGAAAAAAAATAAATAAGTGGAATGAGTAACTTACATATATTTAATAGAAGAGTGGCACAGTAGAAGAGACGCTTAACAAATGTAAAGATATATCAACAAAAATATCCAGGCTGAGGTATACAGAAATCAAAGAATCTAAAAAAGAGAGAAAAGAGCTGAGATATGCAAATAGGACACAATGAAAAATATATAACATGGAAATTCAGATAATGGAAAAGGAGAAAATAGAGAAAAAGAGTAAAACCAATATTTAAAGAGAAAATGGGAGGAAAATTTCCAAGACAAATATAAAAATCACAACACAGATTAAAGAACTGTTAAAAACCCAAAAAGATTAAACACAGACAAAATTACTCAAACAGACATCATAAAATCTGTAAAAAATACAAACACATGGAGGCTAAACAATACACTATTAAATAACCAAGAGATCACTGAAGAAGTCAAAGAGGAAATAAAAAAAAATACCTAGAAACAAATGACAATGAAAGTACGATGACCCAAAACCTATGGGATGCAACAAAAACAGTTCTAAGAGGGAAGTTTATAGCAATACAATCCTACCTCAAGAAACAAGAAACATCTCAAATAAAAAACCTAACTTTACACCTAAAGCAATTAGAGAAAGAAGAACAACAACAAAAAAAAGACCCAAAGTTAGCAGAAGGAAAGAAATCATAAATATCAAACCAGAAATAAATGAAAAAGAAATGAAGGAAACAATAGCAAAGATCAATAAAACTAAAACCTGGTTCTTTGAGAAGATACACAAAATTGTTAAACCATTAGTTAGACTCATCAAGAAAAAAAGGGAGAAGACTCAAATCAATAGAATTAGAAATAAAAAAGAAGTAACAACTGACACTGCAGAAATACAACGGATCATGAGAGATTACTACAAGCACCTATATGCCAATAAAATGGACAACCTAGAAGAAATGGACAAATTCTTAGAAAAGCACAACCTTCCGAGACTGAACCAGGAAGAAATAGAAAATATAAACAGACCAACCACAAGAAATGAAATTGAAACTGTGATTAAAAATCTTCCAACAAACAAAAGCCCAGGACCCAATGGCTTCACGGGCAAGTTCTGTCAAGCATTTAGAGAAGAGCTAACACCTATCCTTCTCAAACTCCTCCAAAATATAGCAGAGGGAGGAACACTCCCAAACTCATTCTAAGAGGCCACCATCAACCTGATACCAAAACCAGATAAAGATGTCACAAACAAAAACAAAACTACAGGCCAATATCACTGATGAACATAGATGCAAAAATCCTCAACAAAATACTAGCAAACAGAATCCAACAGCACATTAAAAGGATTATACACCATGATCAAGTGGGGTTTATCCCAGGAACACAAGGATTCTTCAATATACGCAAATCAATCAATGTGACAAACCATATTAACAAACTGAAGGAGAAAAACCCTATGATCATCTCAACAGATGCAGAAAGAGCTTTCAACAAAATTCAACACTCATTTATAATAAAAACTCTCCAGAAAGTAGACATAGAGGGAACTTACCTCAGCATAATAAAGGTCATATATGACAAACCCACAGCCAACATTGTTCTCAATGGTGAAAAATTGAAACCATATCCCCTAAGATCAGGAACAAGACAAGGCTGTCCACTCTCACCACTATTATTCAACATACTTTTGGAAGTTTTAGCCACAGCAATCAGAGAAGAAAAAGAAATAAAAGGAATCCAAATCAAAAAAGAAGTAAAGCCGTCACTGTCTGCAGATGACATGATACTATACATAGAGAATCCTAAAGACGCTACCAGAAAACTACTAGAGCTAATCAATGAATTTGGTTAAGTAGCAGTGTACAAAATTAATGTACAAAAATCTCTTGCATTCCTATACACTAATGATGAAAATCTGAAACAGAAATTAAGGAAACACTCCCATTTACCATTGCAACAGAGAGAATAAAATACCTAGGAATAAACCTACTTAAGGAGACAAAAGACCTGTATGCAGAAAACTATAAGACACGGATGAAAGAAATTCAAGATGGTACAAACAGTTGGAGAGATACACCATGCTCTTGGATTGGAAGAATCAACATTGTGTAAATGACTATACTACTCAAAGCAATCTACAGATTCAGTGCACTCCCTATGAAACTACCAATGGCATTTCTCACCGAACTAGAACAAAAATTTTCACAATTTGTATGGAAACACAAAAGACCCCGAATAGCCAAAGCAATCTTGAGAAAGAAAAACGGAGCTGGAGGAATCAGGCTCCCTGACTTCTAAATATACTACAGAGCTCCTGTAATCAAGACAGTATGGTACTTATACAAAAACAGAAATATAGATCAATGGAACAGGATAGAAAGCCCAGAGATATACCCACACACATACGGTCACCTTATTTTTGATAAAGGAGGCAAGCATATACAGTGGAGAAAAGACAGCCTCTTCAATAAGTGGTGTTGGGAAAACCAGACAGCTACATGTAAAAGAATGAAATTAGAACACTCCTTAACACCATACACAAAAATAAACTCAAAATGGATTACAGACCTAAATGTAAGGCCAGACACTATCAAACTCTTAAAGGAAAACATAGGCAGGACAGTCTATGACATAAATCACAGCAAGATCCTTTTTGACCCACCTCCTAGAGAAATGGAAATCAAAACAAAAATAAACAAATAGGACCTAATCAAACTTAAAAGCTTTTGCACAACAAAGGAAACCATAAACAAGAGGAAAAGACAACCCTCAGAATGGGAGACAATATTTGCAAATGAAGCAAGTGACAAAGGATTAATCTCCAATATTTACAAGCGGCTCATGCAGCTCAATATCAAAAAAACAAACAACTCAACCAAAAAATGGGCAGAAGACCTAAATAGACTCTTCTCCAAAGAAGAGATACAGATTGCCAACAAACACATGAAATGATGCTCAACATCACTAATCATTAGAGAAATGCAAATCAAAACTACAATGAGGTATCACCTCACACTAATCAGAATGGCCATCATCAAAAAATCTACAAACAATAAATGCTGGAGAGGGCGTGGAGAAAAGGGAACCCTCTTGCACTGTTGTTGAGAATGTAAATTGATACAGCCACTATGGAGAACAGTATGGAGGTTCTTTAAAAAACTAAAAATAGAATTACGTTATGACCCAGCAATCCCACTACTGGGCATATACCCTGAGAAAACCATAATTCATTAAGAGTCATGTACCACAATATTCAATGCAGCACTATTTACAATAGCCAGGACATGGAAGCAACCTAAGTGTCCATCGACAGATGAATGGATAAAGAAGATGTGGCACATATATACAATGGAATATTAGTCAGCCACAAAAAGAAATGAAATTGAGTTATTTGTAGTGAGGTGGATGGACTTATAGAGTGTCATACAGAGTGAAGTAAGTCAGAAAGAGAAAAACAAATGCTATATGCTAACACATAGATATGGAATCTAAAAAAAAAAATGGTTCTGATGTACCTAGGGGCAGGACAGGAATAAAGATGAAGACATAGAGAATGGACTTTAGGACATGGGGAGGGGGAAGGGTAAGCTATGACAAAGTGAGAGAGTGGTATGGACATATATACACTGCCAAATGTAAAATAGATAGCTAGTGGGAAGCAGCCACATAGCACAGAGAGATCAGCTTGGTGCTTTGTGACCACCCAGAGGGGTGGGATAGGGAGGGTGGGAGGGAGACGCAAGAGGGAGGAGATATGGGGATATATGTATATGTATAGCTGATTCACTTTGTTATACAGCAGAAACTAACACACCATTGTAAAGCAATTATACTCCAATAAAGATGTTTAAAAAAAAGATACATCATAGTAAAACTGTTAAAATCTAAGGAGAAAATCTTAAAAGCAGTGAGAAGTGGCAAATAAAGGGGGGAAGAGTCAAATTTACTTAAGAGGGAAACAGTAGCAGTGACATCTGACTTCTCAACATTAATATGAGAGTCAAAGACAATAGCATGACCTCTTTGACATGTTTAAAGAAAATAACGACTGACCTAAAACTCTGATTTCCAGACAAATAAAATCCAGGATAAAGCAGTTCCACACTAGCATAAGTCCTAAATGATTTCAGGCAGATGGATATGCACAAGTCTAAGGATAGCCTTAAAGAAGGAAAAGCCTCAATGGAGGACTTATACTACCAGATATCAAGATTGTTAACAAAGCTAGCATAAAAATCAGAGTGATATATTAGCATCAGAAATAAGAAAAATTTATTAGTGAAACAGTCTAAACTCCAGAAATAAATTCATATACAGTCCGCTGTTTAATGACAGTCATTATATAGCAATATGGTAGGGAAAAGTGGTCTTTATGATCAATACTTCTAATCTGACTGGATATCCATATGGATAGAAAAATATGAACATTGACAGCTAACCTCACACTATATACTTTAATGTGAAAGGTAAAACCATGTAGTTTACAAAATGTAACATAGGAAAATATCTTCATAACTGTGTCCAGAAAAAATTGTATGCAAGACATATTAAAAAAGTATTGACCACAAGTTAGACTTCATTATAATTAAGAACATTTGTTCATTTAAGAGAAAACACAATTAAAAGTATGAAAAGACAAGGTGTTTATTTGGAGTAGATATTTGTAATTCCTATATGTAAAGAAACTATATGCAGAATATATTGTTAGAATATAATTCTTCATAGATTTCTTGCATTTCTGTACATCTTACACATGAGGTAGTAACTACACTTTTTTTCTGGGCTACCTTTCCACACTGTATAGCAAACAGCCTTGAAAGATACAGATAGTGGACCACTCTGGAGCAAAAAGCAGTCATGCTTACTGCCCAGTATAATAAGCATATCTTTCTCTAGAATAAAGCAGGCATGCTTAGTGCTCATTATAAAAGATTTTGGTACTCTAATCTCAGATTTCTTCCTCTTTAATACATCACACTGAATGGGCCAAAATCACCCCCATAGAACATGGGGTAACGGGAAACTAATAAAAATGTACTGATGTTCATGATGCTTGATTTACCATGAGTAATAAGATCCTCTGTCTCTGACCCAGGCGTCTTTTGTCTTCTTTCAGCCTGAAATGGTGTCAGGCTAACTTCTTACTTCTCAAATAGGACAAAATCTCAGATCCTTCACAGCCCTTGATGTACATAAAGAACGTCAACAAATCAAAAATAGGTAAGCTAATATAAAAATAGGCAAAATACATGAAGGAGCAATTCACAAAAAGGAATATGTGAATAAGCATGTGAAAATTGTTCAACATCATTAGTCTTCTGGAAAGTATAAATTAAAAACACAATGATATAGCACTCATTCTGCAGAAGAGCTAATAGAAAGATTGACTCTAGCAATTGTTCATGAGACTGTGAAACAATCAGAGCCCCATACAGTGCTGAAGGTAGTGAAAAATTGCTACTTACATTTTGGGAAACTATTTTTCACTATCTGAGCTGAAGGTATGTATGCCCAGTGAATGGGCATTTCATTGTATGTGCGTGTACATGTATGGTGTGGTGTGTACAAAAAAGACATGTAGTATAATATTCAAAGCAACACTATTTTTAACAACCTCAATCTGGAGCAACTTTAATATTTATCAACATGATAGATAATATATGGTGTTATGTATTCAACAGAATATTTTGTAGTATTGAGAATGAACAATGTGCAAAACCATGGATGAATCTCACTATATGCTTACCTATAAAAAGCCTTTCACAGAATAAATTTATACAATTTTGTTTCTTTAATGTAGAGTTCCAAATTAATCTTTAGTTGTAAGAATCTTATTACAGTTAGTTTGGAGATATAGTGCCCAGAAAGGAATCAAAAGTGGATGGATTGCTAGTAGCGTTCTATTTCTTGATCTAAACATTGATTACATGGATTTTCAATTTGTGAAGATCAGTTAAGCTGTACAATTAGGACATATGCAATTTTGTAATATGTATATTTTACATTACTGAAAAAGTTTACTCTAAAAAACAATGTAACTGAACTGAGGAAGACATGGGAACCCACAAAATATGGCAGTGATCTCTACTTTAGAGCCAACATTCTAGAGTGCATAATATCTCTACTGCTTTATTCTCCTTCACTTTTCCAATTTAAATCCACCTTCAATCTCTCAGAAATCATTATCACTTCTTAGTTGCCAAATCCATTAACCTTTTTAGCTCATTCCTCTCTTGGTAACTACTTGTACTTAATCTATGGTCTAGTAAAACTTTCAGCTCTTTTAAACTTCCTACTAGGCTACTTACTCTATGTTCTTCTGTTTGAACTACTCTAAGTTACTCTTCTTCATGATTTCCTTCTCTTCTACCCTCTAAATATTAACCATGGATTTTATTTTGTTTTAGTGTTTTTTCTTTCTACACCCTTTGTCTTTCTCTTTATTCACTACCATGGATTAAACTACCTATATAATAAAGACTTGGAGAAGTATAATATTAAGTCACTTTTCTTTCTGAACTCCAAACCCAAATTTCACTGCCCCATAGGAATCTCAAATGAATATATATAAAAGTTATCTTATTATATCTTCAGATCTGCTGCAGTTTTTATATTCTATACCTTTGTTAATGTATCAGCACCCATCTAGTCATCTAAAGCAGAAACTTGGTGTCATCCTGAATTTTTTTGTCTGTGTTTGTTTGTTTCTTTGCCCTGTATGTCAACTACTATCCACATTACCTTGGTCACATTGATTCTGTTATTTAAACTCTGTTAGGCCATATTATCCTTGTCGTCCATGCCACTGCTGCCTTGTTTCAGATTCTCATTGTTTCTCCTATATGTATTTTGATTAGAACACAACTAGTTGCCCAAACTCCAGTTTCAAACCCCAAGACTCAGTCCTACAACAAAATTATAATCGAACTGTTCATTTTCTCATCTGAGATTTCAATAGCCTATACATACTTTTATTTTAGCACCTGGAACACTCACAAAACTTCCTTGTACTTGTTTAAACATCCATCTGACAATCATAGACTGAGACTGGGACTTTATCTTATTGGTCTCTGAATCCACTATGCTGGCAATGTTTTAGATGTTAAGCATATGGTCATTGAATGAATTTAAGTCTCTGTGATTTTAGCTGTTTGTATTTTTCTGTTTATTTATCAGTCTCCCCTATCAGGCTAAACTAGTTGAGAGTAAGGTCTGTGTGCTTGATCTGACCCTCAATAACTGCTTAATGAATAAATGCATGTAATGGAATTAAGTTTGGCTGAAATAAACTTTGATTAGGCACTTGTAGGGTACTAAAAGATAAATAAAAAAGCTTTACACTTGTTGAAAGGAAGATAATGCATAAAAAATCAGTAGAATAATTGTGAGATAAGTAGTGAATTTATTATGGAAAAATCA